>NC_133353.1:15006460-15306460 GCF_030506205.2 Paramisgurnus dabryanus | reverse complement strand
TCACGGCAAAAAGTTATTAAAAGAATTTCGATAAACCAATCCGTTGTTGTATAGCGCGTCAACAAATTTTACGTAGAGCGCGAAAAAACAGATTTTAGGCTGTATCTTCGTCAAACTTAGGCCTATTGACATGACACTTGATACTTGTGATGCCAGTCAGGAACTGAGTGTGCATGCACAGTTTCGTCGCAGCGCCACCTAGTGGCCAGACAGATGTTTCTTACACCTATAACTTTGGCTGTGATCAACGTATTTTTACGGGACTTGATTTTTAGGAGTTCTGAATAGTCGCCGAGTCCAACAATACCAAACATGCCAGATTTCGCCTTACGGTTAGCCCTGCGCAGCAAAACAGCACTTAAAAAACATGCGCGAATATCTCCGCGAGCGTTATTCCGATCGACTCGAAAACACCATAGGAAGAACATTGCATTACCTTCTGAACAAAAAGTTCTATTGGCGTTATATTAAAATTTTCATCAGAAATGGCCGAAAATTGCAAAAAACGAAAAATTACCTTTTACAATTTGTGTTTTTATACATAAATTGTTATAACTTCGCAACGAAAAGAAATTTTTTCACCAGATTTGATACACTGATGTATGAGCAGAGTCTGAGGCCACACAAAAAAATTGGTATGCCTGAACCACTAGGTGGCCCTATAATTGAACAAAATCTTTCATATCAAGCAAGCCCT
Source organism: Paramisgurnus dabryanus (assembly GCF_030506205.2). Taxonomy (NCBI): domain Eukaryota; kingdom Metazoa; phylum Chordata; class Actinopteri; order Cypriniformes; family Cobitidae; genus Paramisgurnus; species Paramisgurnus dabryanus. The sequence goes on along the minus strand of NC_133353.1, from coordinate 15,305,763 downwards.
ATGGTCATACAACTATTTCTTCACTAAACTAAAGTGTATAGTCATAAAACTAGCTAGATGTAACACAGTTATGAACTGAGGTTGCATGCACAATAGGGATGTAACTGTATTATAAATTTCGTGGTATTGCGGTATAAAATTTTGCCGGTACAACCGTGGTCACGTGATTCGGTAAAACATAAGGTCTTCCGAGCAACACGTGTAGTTTTTTTCCGGCCAAGTGCAGCGAGTGGAGGGACGCGGGAACTACAATTCCCATAATCCCATGCGTGCCTCTCTGATGCCTCTCTACAAGTGGAGCGACAATGGCGGAAGCAAAAGAAACGCGGATTTTAAATCTGATGTGTGGAAAAGTTCGCGTTCGCTGTGACAAGAAACGAGAAAGGACAAAATGTGATGGACATACAAAAAACGAATGTGAGTAAATCCGTGAATGAGAGCGTGTATGCCGTTTCTCAATTAGAAAGCAGCCTCCTTAGGTCGCATATGCAGGCTGCATCCGTCATTACATGCCTGGTGTATTTAAGTTAACTGAGTATTACATTCGCAAGTCATAAGCGTGTTACAACAATATACGATTAAATAAGAATAATTGTCAACTTGAAAAATGTTAATCTTCTGAAATAAGACGGTCTTCATGACGTATGCAGCCTGCAAATGCGACCTATGGAGGCTTCAGACTTCCGATTGGGAAACGCGCCCCTGCATTGAGTGAGCTGACCTAAGCTCTAGGTCCAGCTACAATAAGTAAGCTGCTATTTTCATTTTTACTGGGTTGTTTTTGTTTTCATGAATTGACCCGCTTAAAACCCATCATCTTTTCTTGATTCTACAATCACAACTGTTGCTTTCATAGGAGTATCATGCATTAGCATTAATAAAACCTGACTGATTGGGAGTTGTTTAAAGTTGACAAACTAAACTGAAACTTTATTTTTAATTATTTTTGTCCTTTTTATGAAAATTGTAAACACTACACTACGCTACACTTTGTACATTGTAATGTTCAGTCTTGTTTAATAAACACTTATGGCAGTTTTTCCAAGTCTTCATATGTTTTTTCCTTCCTGTAAATGTTTCAATAATTACCGTACTGTGGGCATCCTACCGAAATACTACCGTACCGTGAATTTTTGATACCGTTACATCCCTAATGCACAACTTTGTCATTGCGCCACCTAGTGGTTTTGAGATAGAAATATGGTATTTTTACCTAAAACTACTCCAACAGTACATCTAAAATCTTGGGTCATCATGTATTATTCCTTTCATGGCTTGGAGATCATTGGTGCATGCCAATTAACTCCTTAGCAACCAATTAGGATACCTTATCAATCCTTTTTACAAGAGCCATATCTCTGCATCAGAACATCGTAGAGACATGGGGGTGGTTCTATTTTGAATCATTAACACCACTGTAACATTTTGTGAGCTGAGAATTGCCACTGCAAGCACCACTCACATTTTCTTTAGTGTTCTAGTTGTCAATGCTCCTCGAGAAGAGAGGGAGAGATGACACTGAATGAAAACACAGCTTTTTTAGCTGATAACTGTTATATTATTTAGTCTGAAATCAAGAGATTTTCCCAGGTTCTTTAAACTGCTCATCCGAATTCAACTTTACTTTCTTATGTGCCCTTTTTGGCTTGACCCCGGCATTGCTGCTTGCAGCTATATTTAGGGGTCAAGCCCAGAATGGGCGAAGACCCCTATTGTATCTGTTAGTTTTCTTTTTCTTTTTATTATTATTATTAGTTATTCTTCTTCCGCCATTGCGGTCTATGGCAGCCCATAGAACCGTACGTAGGAAAGTTATGAAATTTGGCACACTGATAAAGGACAGTCCAATGTGTCCCCACAGCAAATTTGGAATCTCTATCTCTAACCCGCTAGCGCCACCAACAGTCCAAAGTTGAACTTACGTTTTGTCTTATAACTTCTGAACCGTAAGTCCCAGAAATGAAATTCTTATTTCCTCTGATTCCTTGGCTCAAGACGATTCGATAGGACCCTATGACGTCATTTTCCGTCATGAAAATTTTTCCACCATTTTGAATTATTCGTTAAACCTACTTTTGCGAACTCGTCCTAGAGTTTTTGCCCGTTTGCCTCAAATATCGGTATGCAGCATCTAGAGACACTCAAGGCAAAAAGTTATTAAAAGAATTTTGATAAACCAATCCGTTGTCGTATAGCGCGTCAACGAATTTTAGGTAGAGCGCACAATAACAGATTTTAGGCTGTATCTTCGCCAAACTTAGGCCTATTGACACGACACTTGGTACTCGAGATGCCAGTCAGGAACTGAGGGTGCATGCACAGTTTCGTTGCAGCGCCACCTAGTGGCCAGACGAATGTTCTATACGCCTATAACTTTGGCTGCGATAAAAGTATTTTCACGGGACTTGAATTTTTGGAGTCCTGAGTAGTGGTCGAGTCCAACGATACCAAACATGCCAGGTTTCGTCATACGGTTAGCCCTGTGCAGCAAAATAGCACTTAAAAAACATGTGCGAATATCTCTGCGAGCGTTATTCCGATCGACTCGAAAACACCATAGGAAGAACATTGCATTACCTTCTGAACAAAAAGTTCTATTGGCGTTATATTAAAATTTTCATCAGAAATGGCCGAAAAATGCAAAAAACGAAAAATTACCTTTAAATTTTGCATTTTTTACACATAAATGGTTATAACTTCGCAACAAAAAGAGATTTTTTCACCAGATTTGAAACGCTGATGTACGACCACAGTCTGAGGCTACACAAAAAAAATTTATGCTTGCACCACTAGTTGGCCTTATAATTGAACAAAACATTTGAAATCAAGCCACCCTATGGTAATACAACTGTTTCTTCACTAAACTAAAGTGTATAGTCATAAAACTAGCTAGATGTAACACAGTTATGACCGGAGGTTGCATGCACAATTTTGTCATTGCGCCACCTACTGGTTTTGAGATAGAAATATGGAATTTTTTGCCTAAAACTACTGCAACAACACATCTAAAACCATGAGTCATCATGGATTATTCCTTTCATGGCTTTGACTATAATCACTTGTGGTTGCCAATTCACTCCCTAGCAACCAATGAGAATAGCTTATCAACCGTTTTTGCAAGAGCTATATCTCTGCGTCAGAACATTGTAGAGACATGAGGGTGGGCTCTTTTGACTCATTAACACCACTGTAACATTTTGTGAGCTGAGTATTGCCACTGCAAGCACCACTCATTTTTACTTCAGTGTTCTAGTTATCAATCCTCGTTGAAAGAGAGGGAGAATTGTCACTAAATGAGAACACAGCTTTTTTGCTGATAACTGTTATATTGTTTTGTCTGAAATCAAGAGATTTTCCTAGGTTTTTTAAACTGCTCATCCGAAGTCATCTTTACTTTCTGCTGTGCCTTTTTGGCTTGACCCCGGTGATTGCTGCTTGCAGCTATATTTAGGGGTCAAGCCCCGAAGGGGCGTAGAACCCTATTGTTATTGTTAGTTTTCTTATTATTATTATTATTATTATTATTATTATTATTATTATTTTTCTTCCTCGTTCTTCCGCCGAAAGTCAATGGCAGCCCATAGAACCGTACATAGGAAAGTTATGAATTTTGGCACACATGTAGAGGACAGTCTCAGAAGTTACTATAGCAACATTGGTGTGTCTGACTCAAACCCTCTAGCGCCACCAACAGTCCAAAAATCCACTTATGTTCATGCTCATAACTTCTGACCCATGAGTCCTAGAAACAAAATTCTTGTTTCCTCTGAATCCTTGACTCATGGTGATTCAAATGCACACATTGATGTCATTTGTGTCATGCACATCTTTCCGCCATTTTGAATTTTTTGAAAAACCTACTTTTTCGAACTCCTCCTAGACCGTTTGTCCGATTTGCATGTCCTTTGGTATGTAGCATCTAGAGACACCCAAGACAAAAAGTTATCAAAAGCTTTTTGATAGACCAATGCGTTCTCATATAAATTGACAAAATATATGGCGGCGAGCACGCCAAAACGGACGTGAGGCCTTATCTTCGCAAAACTTTATTGTATCGACACGAAAATTGGTATATGTCATAACAGTCATGACCTGAGGGTGCCTGCAACGTTTCGTCACAGCGCCACCTAGTGGTTACGAGATTCGAAAAATGCTTATTTTCGCTTATAACTACTTCAAACTTGAGTCTAAAATCATGAAGGTGGTCTTGTTAGATTCCTTGAGGCATGCCGAGTCAAACGATACCAAACGGTTTTCGCTCGGCCATTTTGGGTGTCGGCCATTTTGAATTTTCTCATTAAGCTCAGTATTTCACAAACAGAATGGCGTATCGCTACGAAATTTGGCATGGTTCATCAGTGACATGTTCTGAGCGCACCTATAAATCTTTAGGACGGCGCCACCTAGTGGTCAGGATATGTAAAACAATTTTTTTAAATCTTTATATCATTTGATTAAATTGCCACTATGACATAAGACTTCACTCTATTGATTCCTTGGCTCATGCTGAGTCCGACTGTACCAAATATGTCTGAGTCAAACCTACTTCCTGTCGGCCATTTTGAATTATATTGAACAGCTACTTTTTCGAACTCCTTCTAGAGCGCTCGTGTGATTGGCTTGATTTTTGGTATGCATCGTCTATAGACACTCTATACAAAAAGTTATCAAAAGATTTTCGGTAGACCTATCCGTTGTCGTATAACGCATCAAAGAATGCGAGAGCGAGCACGTCAAAATGTGTTTGAGCCTGTATCTTCGCAAAACTTATGCGTATTAATATGAGACTTGGTAAATGTCATAACAGTGATGCCCTGAGGGTGCATGCACCATTTCGCCACACTGCCCCCTACTGGTCACGATATATAAAAAAATGTCTATTTTTGCTTATAACTACTGCAAATTTGAATGTAAAATTATGAGACTGGTCTTGTTAGATTTCATGAGGCATGCCGAGTCAAACGATACCAAATGGTTTTTGGTCGGCCATTTTGTGTGTCGGCCATTTTGAATTTTTCTTTAAGTTTAAGTATTTCAGAAACGCAATTGCGTATTGTTATGAAACTTGGTATGGTTCATCAGCAACATGTTCTGGGAGGACTTGTAAACTTTTCGGTGCCCCCTAGTGGTCAAGAGATTTGAAGCTATATCTCTGCATCTCTTTATCGTATTTACACCAAATTTGGTGGGTGTCATCACAAACAAGACCTGAGTCACAATTTATTTTTTGGTCAGTGCCCCCTAGTGGTCAAGTCATTTAAGGCTATATCTCTGCATCTCTTTATTGTATTCACACCAAATTTGGTGGGTGTCATCACAATCAAGACCTGAGTCACAATTTATTTTTGGGCAGTGCCCCCTAGTGGTCAAGTCATTTAAGGCTATATCTCCGTATCGCTTTATTGTATTTACACTAAATTTGGTTTGTGTCATCACAGTCATGACCTGAGGCACCATCTATTCTTTCAGCACAGTGCCACCTAGTGGTCTCAAGATACGAATAAATTGTTTTTTTCATAAAACTAATGCAAACTTAGATGTTAAATCATGGCAGTCATCACGTATGAATCATTTTTTGCCATGTTTGGCTTGACCCCGGTATCGCTGCTTGCAGCTATATTTATTATTATTATTAGTTATTCTTCTTCTTCCGCCATTGCGGTCTATGGCAGCCCATAGAACCGTACGTAGGAAAGTTATGAAATTTGGCACACTGATAAAGGACAGTCCAATGTGTCCCCACAGCAAATTTGGAGTCTCTATCTCCAACCCTCTAGCGCCACCAACAGTCCAAAGATGCACTTACGTTTTTGCTTATAACTTCTGATCCGTAAGTCCTAGAAACAAATTTCTTGTTTCCTCTGATTCCTTGGCTCAAGACGATTCGATTTGACCCTATGACGTCATTTTCCGTCATTGAAATTTTTCCGCCATTTTGAATTATTCGTAAAACCTACTTTTGCGAACTCGTCCTAGAGCTTTTGCCCAATTTTCACGAAAATCGGTATGTAGCATCTAGAGACCCTCACGGCAAAAAGTTATCAAAAGAATTTCGATAAACCAATCCGTTGTCGTATAGCGCGTCAACAAAATTTTCGTAGAGCGCAAAAAAACAGATTTTAGGCTGTATCTTCGTCAAACTTAGGCCTATTGACACGACACTAGGTACTTGTGATGCCAGTCAGGAACTGAGTGTGCATGCACAGTTTCGTCGCAGCGCCACCTAGTGGCCAGACAGATGTTTTTTACACCTATAACTTTGGCTGTGATCAACGTATTTTGACGGGACTTGATTTTTAAGAGTCCTGAATAGTCGCCGAGTCCAACGATACCAAACATGCCAGATTTCGCCTCACGGTTAGCCCTGCGCAGCAAAACAGCACTTAAAAAATATTCGCGAATATCTCCGCGAGCGTAATTCTGATCGACTCGAAAACATCATAGGAAGAATATTGCATTACCTTCTGAACAAAAAGTTCTATTGGCACTATATTAAAATTTTCATCAGAAATGGCCGAAAATTGCAAAAAACGAAAAATTACCTTTAAATTTTGACTTTTTACACATAAATGGTTATAACTTCGTAACGCAAAGAGATTTTTTCACCATATTTGATACGCTGATGTACGACCACAGTCTGAGGCTACACAAAAAAAATTGTATGGTTGCACCACTAGTTGGCCTTATAATTGAACAAAACCTTTGAAATCAAGCCACCCTATGGTCATACAACTGTTTCTTCACTAAACTAAAGTGTATAGTCATAAAACTAGCTAGATGTAACACATTTATGACCTGAGGTTGCATGCACGAATTTTGTCATTGCGCCACCTACTGGTTTTGAGATAGAATATGGCATTTTTTGCCTAAAACTACTGCAACAACACATCTAAAACCATGAGTCATCATGGATTATTCCTTTCATGGCTTTGACTATAATCACTAGAGGATGTCCATTTACTCTCTAGCAACCAATGAGAATACGTTATCAACTGTTTTTGCAAGAGCTTTTTCTCTGTATCAGAACATCACAGAGACATGGGGATGGTCTCTTTTGACTCTTTTAACTTGTTGTAACATGTTGTGACCCATGTTTGCCCACTGTAAGCATCACATACATGTCCTTCAGTGCTCTAATGTTCCATGATTGTCAATAACCGAAGGACAGTTGCAGTAGACAAGAATATAGATTATTTTTGTTGATTACCTTTGCATTTTTTCATCTGAAATCATTAGGTTTACCTAGGTTCTTCAGTCTGCTTATCCAAACGCAACTTTACATCCTTCTGTGCCCTTTTCGGCTTGACCCCGGTATTGCTGCTTGCAGCTATATTGGCAATTGTTTCTGTTAGTAAATTTTTCTTCTTCCGCCATTGCGGTCTATGGCAGCCCATAGAACCGTACGTAGGAAAGTTATGAAATTTGGCACACTGATAAAGGACACTCCAATGTGTCCCCACAGCAAATTTGGAGTCTCTATGTCAAACCCGCTAGCGCCACCAACAGTCCAAAATTGCACTTATGTTTTTGCTTATAACTTCTGATCCGTAAGTCTTAGAAACAAAATTCTTGCTTCCTCTGATTCCTTGGCTCAAGGCGATTCGATTACACTCTATGACGTCATTTTCCGTCATGAAAATTTTCCCGCCATTTTGAATTATTTTAAAAACCTACTTTTTTGAACTCGTCCTAGAGCTTTTGTCCGATTGCCACGAAAATTGGTATGTATCATCTTGAGACACTCATGGCAAAAAGTTATCAAAAGAATTTCGATACAGCAATCCGTTGTCAAATACCACCTTAACGAATTTTACGTAGAGCGCAAAAAAACAGATTTTAGGCTGTATCTTCGTCAAACTTAGGCCTATTGACACGACACTTGGTACTTGAGATGCCAGTCAGGAACTGAGGGTGCATGCACAGTTTCGTCGCAGCGCCACCTACTGGCCAGACAAATGTTTTATACGTCTATAACTTTGGCTGTGATAAACGTATTTTGACGGGACTTGATTTTTAGGAGTCCTGGGTAGTTGCCGAGTCCAACGATACCAAACATGCCAGAATTGGCCTTACGGTTAACCCTGCGCGGCAAAATAGCACTTAAAAAACATGCGCGAATATCTCCGCGAGCGTTATTCCGATCGACTCGAAAATGCCATAGGAAGAACATTGCATTACCTTCTGAACAAAAAACTCTATTGGCGTTATATTAAAATTTTCATCAGAAATGGCCGAAAATTGCAAAAAACGAAAAATTACTTTTACATTTTGTGTTTTTTACACATAAATGGTTATAACTTCGTAACGAAAAGAGATTTTTTCACCAGATTTGATACGCTGATGTATGAGCAGAGTCTGAGGCCACACAAAAAAATTGGTATGCCTGAACCACTAGGTGGCCCTATAATTGAACAAAATCTTTCATATCAAGCAAACCCTATGGTCATACAACTATTTCTTTGCTGAACTAAAGTGTATAGTCATGAAACTAGCTAGATGTAAGGCAGATATGACCCGAGGTTGCATGCACGATTCTGTCATAGCGCGACCTAGTGGTTTGGAGATAGAAAATAGCTATATTTGCCTAAAACTACTGCAACAACACATCTAAAACCATGAGTCATCATGGATTCTTCATTTCATATGGCTTGGTCTATAATTACTGGTGGATGTGAATTTACTCTCTAGCAACCAATGAGAATACCTTATCAACCGTTTTTGAAAGAGCTTTTTCTCTGCATCAGAACATCGTAGAGACATGGGGATGGTCTCTTTTGACTGATTTAACTTGTTGTAACATGTTGTGACCCATGTTATGCCACTGCAAACATCACTCACATATCCTTCTGTGCTCTAATGTTCCATGACTGTCAATAACAGAAGGACGATTGCAGTGGATTAGAACATAGATTATTTTTGTTGATTACTTTTGCGTTTTTTCATCTGAAATCATTAGGTTTACCTAGGTTCTTTGGTCTGCTTATCCAAACTCAACTTTACACCCTTCTGTGCCCTTTTCGGCTTGACCCCGGTATCGCTGCTTGCAGCTATATTTAGGGGTCAAGCCCCGAAGGGGCGAAGACCCCTATTGTATCCGTTAGTTTTCTTTTTATTATTATTATTCTTCTTCCGCCATTGCGGTCTATGGCAGCCCATAGAACCGTACGTAGGAAAGTTATGAAATTTGGCACACTGATAAAGGACAGTCCAATGTGTCCCCACAGCAAATTTGGAGTCTCTATCTCTAACCCGCTAGCGCCGCCAACAGTCCAAAGTTGAACTTATGTTTTTGCTTATAATTTCTGAACCTTAGGTCCTAGAAACGAAATTCTTGTTTCCACTGATTCCCTGGCTCAAGACGATTCGATTGGACCCTATGACGTCATTTTCCGTCATGAAAATGTTTCCGCCATTTTGAATTATTCGTAAAACCTACTTTTGCGAACTCGTCCTAGAGTTTTTACCCGATTGCCGCGAAAATTGGTATGTAGCATCTAGAGACCCTCACGGCAAAAAGTTATCAAAAGAATTTCGATAAACCAATCCGTTGTCGTATAGCGCGTCAACAAATTTTACGTAGAGCGCGAAAAAACAGATTTTAGGCTGTATCTTCGTCAAACTTAGGCCTATTGACACGACACTTGATACTTGTGATGCCAGTCAGGAACTGAGTGTGCATGCACAGTTTCGTCGCAGCGCCACCTAGTGGCCAGACAGATGTTTCTTACACCTATAACTTTGGCTGTGATCAACGTATTTTGACGGGACTTGATTTTTAGGAGTTCTGAATAGTCGCCGAGTCCAACAATACCAAACATGCCAGATTTCGCCTTACGGTTAGCCCTGCGCAGCAAAACAGCACTTAAAAAACATGCGCGAATATCTCCGCGAGCGTTATTCCGATCGACTCGAAAACACCATAGGAAGAACATTGCATTACCTTCTGAACAAAAAGTTCTATTGGCGTTATATTAAAATTTTCATCAGAAATGGCCGAAAATTGCAAAAAACGAAAAATTACCTTTTACAATTTGTGTTTTTATACATGAATTGTTATAACTTCGCAACGAAAAGAAATTTTTTCACCAGATTTGATACACTGATGTATGAGCAGAGTCTAAAACCACACAAAAAATTGGTATGCCTGAACCACTAGGTGGCCCTATAATTGAACAAAATCTTTCATATCAAGCAAGCCCTATGGTCATACAACTATTTCTTCACTAAACTAAAGTGTATAGTCATAAAACTAGCTACATGTAACACAGTTATGAACTGAGGTTGCATGCACAACTTTGTCATTGCGCCACCTAGTGGTTTTGAGATAGAAATATGGTATTTTTGCCTAAAACTACTCCAACAGTACATCTAAAATCTTGGGTCATCATGTATTATTCCTTTCATGGCTTGGAGATCATTGGTGCATGCCAATTAACTCCTTACCAACCAATTAGGATACCTTATCAATCCTTTTTACAAGAGCTATATCTCTGCATCAGAACATCATAGAGACATGGGGGTGGTCTCTTTTGACTCATTAACACCACTGTAACATTTTGTGAGCTGAGAATTGCCACTGCAAGCACCACTCACATTTTCTTCAGTGCTCTAGTTGTCAATGCTCCTCGAGAAGAGAGGGAGAGATGACACTGAATGAAAACACAGCTTTTTTGCTGATAACTGTTATATTATTTAGTCTGAAATCAAGAGATTTTCCCAGGTTCTTTAAACTGCTCATCCGAATTCAACTTTACTTTCTTCTGTGCCCTTTTTGGCTTGACCCCGGCATTGCTGCTTGCAGCTATATTTAGGGGTCAAGCCCCGAAGGGGCGTAGAACCCTATTGTTATTGTTAGTTTTCTTATTATTAGGGGTCAAGCCCCGAAGGGGCGAAGACCCCTATTGTATCCGTTAGTTTTCTTATAATTATTATTATTAGGGGTCAAGCCCCGAAGGGGCGAAGACCCCTATTGTATCCGTTAGTTTTCTTTTTATTATTATTATTCTTCTTCCGCCATTGCGGTCTATGGCAGCCCATAGAACCGTACGTAGGAAAGTTATGAAATTTGGCACACTGATAAAGGACAGTCCAATGTGTCCCCACAGCAAATTTGGAGTCTCTATCTCTAACCCGCTAGCGCCACCAACAGTTCAAAGTTGAACTTATGTTTTTGCTTATAACTTCTGATCCGTAAGTCCTAGAAACGAAATTCTTGTTTCCTCTGATTCCTTGGCTCAAGACGATTCGATTTGACCCTATGACGTCATTTTCCGTGATGGAAATTTTTCCGCCATTTTGAATTATTTGTAAAACCTACTTTTGCGAACTCGTCCTAGAGCTTTTGCCCAATTTTAACGAAAATCGGTATGTAGCATCTACAGACCCTCACGGCAAAAAGTTATCAAAAGAATTTCGATAAACCAATCCGTTGTCGTATAGCGCATCAACAAATTTTACGTAGAGCGCAAAAAAACAGATTTTAGGCTGTATCTTCGTCAAACTTTGGCCTATTGACACGACACTTGGTACTTGTGATGCCAGTCAGGAACTGAGTGTGCATGCACAGTTTCGTCGCAGCGCCACCTAGTGGCCAGACAGATGTTTTTTACACCTATAACTTTGGCTGTGATCAACGTATTTTGACGGGACTTGATTTTTAGGAGTCCTGATTAGTCGCCGAGTCCAACGATACCAAACATGCCAGATTTCGCCTTACGGTTAGCCCTGCGCAGCAAAACAGCACTTAAAAAACATGCGCGAATATCTCCGCGAGCGTTATTCCGATCGACTCGAAAACACCATAGGAAGAACATTGCATTACCTTCTGAACAAAAAGTTCTATTGGCGTTATATTAAAATTTTCATCAGAAATGGCCGAAAATTGCAAAAAACAAAAAATTACCTTTAGATTTTGTGTTTTTTACACATAAATGGTTATAACTTCGCAACGAAAAGAGATTTTTTCACCAGATTTGATACGCTGATGTATGAGCAGAGTCTGAGGCTACACAAAAAAAATTGTGTGCTTGCACCACTAGTTGGCCTTATAATTGAACAAAACCTTTGAAATCAAGCCACCCTATGGTCATACAACTGTTTCTTCACTAAACTAAAGTGTATAGTCATAAAACTAGCTAGATGTAACACAGTTATGACCTGAGGTTGCATGCACAACTTTGTCATTGCACCACCTAGTGGTTTTGAGATAGAATTATGGTATTTTTGCCTAAAACTACTCCAACAGTACATCTAAAACCTTGAGTCATCATGGATTATTCCTTTCATGGCTTGGAGTTTAATCATTGGTGGTTGCCAATTAACTCCCTAGCAACTAGTGATGCAACAATACACTTAGTTCACGGTTCAATACATATTTCGGTTCTTGTTCACGGTTTACGGTTCGGTTTCGGTTCTGATGCATTGGCCTATTAAAGTGTTTTTAATTATTCTATGCTTATGTAACAGGAACATTGAGATGTTAAGAAGAAAAAAATACTGGTTTTAATTGCAGTCCTCTTTATTTTATGTAAATGAAAAAATCATCTTACGTCTAGTGTATTGATACAATAATATAAGATATAATTAAATAAAGACATATAAAAATGATATCCTGTTCAAACTGGGGAACATGTGAAATCATTACATTACATAAATTGGCCATTTTATATACCTGACCTTAGTAAATTAAACATTGTAAATGAAGGCTATACCTTACTGCACTACTGTTAAGTCCAACATCATGCTGTCTGTGTAGAAACCAAAAATGCGTTCCTCAAACAACATTACTGGTGGGATTTATTTTAGCATCATGCACATTCTCTTCTTGAGTTAAACTTTTTCAACTTGCGCAGAAGACGTTTTTGATGCAAAAAACGCGCGTTTGCATCAATAACAAGCCCAATTTGCGTCATTCGCATTGCCCCACGCGAATTTGCATCTTTACATTGATGTTGTATGTAATCTACACGCGCAAATAATTAATCCACACCTCAGATTTAAAAGTCAGTCGTTCTGCTGCTTTTTGTTGTCGTATTTCTGTTGGGTGTGTGTGCACGCGAATGAAATCTGACACCAGCATTGCAAGCAGAGTTCAAGCAGAGTTAACGCAGGTAGCGCACAGTGACTGGATATCAACTCGCTCTGGCGTTTATAAGAGTGCAGATCACGCGCATGCGCACATTAACAAAAGTGCAGGGAATATAAAACTGACAGATTTGGATGGATAAACCGAAAAACCGCAATTCACCTGCGCGTATTGGACCGTGGGGGTCGAACCGAACGGTTCAATAATGTATTGAGAATTGTGGCATCCCTACTAGCAACCTATTAGAATACCTAATCAACCGTTTTTGCAAGAACTATATCTCTGCATCAGAACATCGTAGAGACATGGGGGTGGTCTCTTTTGACTCATTACCCCACTGTAACATTTTGTGAGCTGAGAATTGCCACTGCAAGTACCACTCACATTTTCTTCAGTGTTCTAGTTGTCAATGCTCCTCGAAAAGAGAGGAAGAGATTACACTGAATGAAAACACAGCTTCTTTGCTTATAACTGTTATATTATTTAGTCTGAAATCAAGAGATTTTCCTAGGTTCTTTAAACTGCTCATCCGAATTCAACTTTACTTTCTTCTGTGCCCTTTTTGGCTTGACCCCGGCATTGCTGCTTGCAGCTATATTTATTATTATTATTAGTTATTCTTCTTCTTCTTCCGCCATTGCGGCCTATGGCAGCCCATAGAACCGTACGTAGGAAAGTTATGAAATTTGGCACACTGATAAAGGACAGTCCAATGTGTCCCCACAGCAAATTTGGAGTCTCTATCTCTAACCCGCTAGCGCCACCAACAGTCCAAAGTTGCACTTATGTTTTTGCTTATAACTTCTGATCCGTAAGTCCTAGTAACGAAATTCTTGTTTCCTCTGATTCCTTGGCTCAAGACGATTCGATTGGACCATATGACGTCATTTTCCGTCATGAAAATTTTTCCGCCATTTTGAATTATTCGTAAAACCTACTTTTGCGAACTCATCCTACAGTTTTTACCCGATTGCCGCGAAAATTGGTATGTAGCATCTAGAGACCCTCACGGCAAAAAGTTATCAAAAGAATTTCGATACAGCAATCCGTTGTCGTATAGCGCGTCAACAAATTTTACGTAGAGCGCAAAAAAACAGATTTTAGGCTGTATCTTCGTCAAACTTAGGCCTATTGACACGACACTTGGTACTTGTGATGCCAGTCAGGAACTGAGTGTGCATGCACAGTTTCGTCGCAGCGCCACCTAGTGGCCAGACAGATGTTTTTTGCACCTATAACTTTGGCTGTGATCAACGTATTTTGACGGGACTTGATTTTTAGGAGTCCTGAATAGTCGCCGAGTCCAACGATACCAAACATGCCAGATTTCGCCTTACGGTTAGCCCTGCGCAGCAAAACAGCACTTAAAAAACATGCGCGAATATCTCCGCGGGCGTTGTTCCGATCGACTCGAAAACACCATAGGAAGAACATTGCATTACCTTCTGAACAAAAAGTTCTATTGGCATTATATTCAAATTTTCATCAGAAATGGCCGAAAATTGCAAAAAACGAAAAATTACCTTTTACAATTTGTGTTTTTATACATAAATGGTTATAACTTCGCAACGAAAAGAAATTTTTTCACCAGATTTGATACGCTGATGTATGAACAGAGTCTGAGGCCACACAAAAAAATTGGTATGCCTGAACCACTAGGTGGCCCTATAATTGAACAAAATCTTTCATATTAAGCAAGCCCTATGGTCATACAACTATTTCTTCACTAAACTAAAGTGTATAGTCATAAAACTAGCTAGATGTAACACAGTTATGAACTGAGGTTGCATGCACAACTTTGTCATTGCGCCACCTAGTGGTTTTGAGATAGAAATATTGTATTTTTGCCTAAAACTACTCCAACAGTACATCTAAAATCTTGGGTCATCATGTATTATTCCTTTCATGGCTTGGAGATCATTGGTGCATGCCAATTAACTCCTTAGCAACCAATTAGGATACCTTATCAATCCTTTTTACAAGAGCTATATCTCTGCATCAGAACATTGTAGAGACATGGGGGTGGTCTCTTTTGACTCATTAACACCACTGTAACATTTTGTGAGCTGAGAATTGCCACTGCAAGCACCACTCACATTTTCTTCAGTGTTCTAGTTGTCAATGCTCCTCGAGAAGAGAGGGAGAGATGGCACTGAATGAAAACACAGCTTTTTTGCTGATAACTGTTATATTATTTAGTCTGAAATCAAGAGATTTCCCCAGGTTCTTTAAACTGCTCATCCGAATTCAACTTTACTTTCTTATGTGCCCTTTTTGGCTTGACCCCGGCATTGCTGCTTGCAGCTATATTTATTATTATTATTATTATTATAATTTTTCTTCCTCGTTCTTCCGCCGAAAGTCAATGGCAGCCCATAGAACCGTACATAGGAAAGTTATGAAATTTGGCACACTGATAAAGGACAGTCCAATGTGTCCCCACAGCAAATTTGGAGTCTCTATCTCTAACCCTCTAGCGCCACCAACAGTCCAAAGTTGCACTTATGTTTTTGTTTATAACTTCTGATCCGTAGGTCCTAGAAACGAAATTCTTGTTTCGTCTGATTCCTTGGCTCAAGACGATTCGAATAGAGCCTATGACGTCATTTTCCGTCATGAAAATTTTTCCGCCATTTTGAATTATTCGTAAAACCTACTTTTGCGAACTCGTCCTAGAGCTTTTACCCGATTGCCACGAAAATTGGTATGTAGGATCTAGAGACCCTCACGGCAAAAAGTTATCAAAAGAATTTCGATAAACCAATCCGTTGTCGTATAGCGCGTCCACAAATTTTACGTAGAGCGCAAAAAAACTGATTTTAGGCTGTATCTTCGTCAAACTTAGGCCTATTGACACGACACTTGGTACTTGCGATGCCAGTCAGGAACTGAGTGTGCATGCACAGTTTCGTCGCAGCGCCACCTAGTGGCCAGACAGATGTTTTTTACACCTATAACTTTAGCTGTGATCAACGTATTTTGACGGGACTTGATTTTTAGGAGTCCTGAATAGTCGCCGAGTCAAACGATACCAAACATGCCAGATTTCGCCTTACGGTTAGCCCTGCGCAGCAAAACAGCACTTAAAAAACATGTGCGAATATCTCCGCGAGCGTTATTCCGATCGACTCGAAAACGACATAGGAAGAACAATGCATTACCTTCTGAACAAAAAGTCCTATTGGCTTTATATTAAAATTTTCATCAGAAATGGCCGAAAATTGCAAAAAACGAAAAATTACCTTTAAATTTTGTGTTTTTTACACATAAATGGTTATAACTTCGCAACGAAAAGAGATTTTTTCACCAGATTTGATACGCTGATGTACGACCACAGTTTGAGGCCACGCAAAAAAAGTTGTATCCTTCCACCACTAGTTGGCTTTATAATTGAACAAAATCTTTGATATCAAGCCAGCCTTATGGTCATACAACTGTTTCTTCATTAAACTAAAGTGTATAGTCATAAAACTAGCTAGATGTAACACAATCATGACCTGATGTTGCATGCACAAATTTGTCATTGTGCCACCTACTGGTTTTGAGATAGAATATGGCATTTTTTGCCTAAAACTACTGCAACAACACATCTAAAACCATGAGTCATCATGGATTATTAATTTCATTGCTTTGACTATAATCACTGGTGGTTGCCAATTCACTCCCTAGCAACCAACGAGAATACCTTATCAACCGTTTTTGCAAGAGCTATATCTCTGCATCAGAACATCGTAGAGACACGGGGTGGTCTCTATTGACTCATTAAACTTGCTGTAACATAATGTGACATACGTTTTACCACTGCAAACACCACTCACATCTCCTTCAGTGCTCTAATGTTTCATGATTGTCAATAACAGAAGGACGATCACAGTAGACATGAACATAGATTATTTTTGTTGATTACTTTTGCGTTTTTTCATCTGAAATCATTAGGTTTACCTAGGTTCTTTGGTCTGCTTATCCAAACTCAACTTTACACCCTTCTGTGCCCTTTTCGGCTTGACCCCGGTATCGCTGCTTGCAGCTATATTTAGGGGTCAAGCCCCGAAGGGGCGAAGACCCCTATTGTATTTGTTAGTTTTCTTATTATTATTATTATTCTGCTTCTTCTTCTTCTTCTTCTTCCGCCATTGCGGTCTATGGCAGCCCATAGAACCGTACGTAGGAAAGTTATGAAATTTGGCACACTGATAAAGGACAGTCCAATGTGTCCCCATAGCAAATTTGGAGTCTCTATCTCAAACCCGCTAGCGCCACCAACAGTCCAAAGTTGCACTTACGTTTTTGCTTATAACTTCTGATCCGTAAGTCCTAGAAACGAAATTCTTGTTTCCTCTGATTCCTTGGCTCAAGACGATTCGATTAGACCCTATGACGTTATTTTCCGTCTTTAATATTTTTCCGCCATTTTGAATTATTCGTAAAACCTACTTTTGCGAACTCGTCCTAGAGTTTTTACCCGATTGCCACGAAAATCGGTATGCAGCATCTAGAGACACTCAAGGCAAAAAGTTATTAAAAGAATTTCGATAAACCAATCCGTTCTCGTATAGCGCGTCAACGAATTTTACATAGAGCGCAAAAAAACAGAGTTTAGGCTGTATCTTCGCCAAACTTAAGCCTATTGACACGACACTTGGTACTTGAGATGCCAGTCAGGAATTGAGGGTGCATGCACAGTTTCGTTGCAGCGCCACCTAGTGGCCAGACGAATGTTCTATACGCCTATAACTTTGACTGCGATAAAAGTATTTTCACGGGACTTGATTTTTTGGAGTCCTGAGTAGTCGCCGAGTCCAACGATACCAAACATGCCAGGATTCGTCATACGGTTAACCCTGTGCAGCAAAATAGCACTTAAAAAACATGCGCGAATATCTCGCCGAGCGTTATTCCGATCGACTCGAAAACACCATAGGAAGAACATTGCGTTACCTTCTGAACAAAAAGTTCTATTGGCGTTATATTAAAATTTTTATCAGAAATGGCCGAAAAATGCAAAAAACGAAAAATTACCTTTAAATTTTGCATTTTTTACACATAAATGGTTATAACTTCGCAACGAAAAGAGATTTTTTCACCAGATTTGATACGCTGATGTACGACCACAGTCTGAGGTTACACAAAAAAAAATGTATGCTTGCACCACTAGTTGGCCTTATAATTGAAAAAAACCTTTGAAATCAAGCCACCCTATGGTCATACAACTGTTTCTTCCCTAAAATAAAGTGTATAGTCATAAAACTAGCTAGATGTAACACAGTTATGACCTGAGGTTGCATGCACAATTTTGTCATTGCGCCACCTACTGGTTTTGAGATAGAAATATGGCATTTTTTGCCTAAAACTACTGCAACAACACATCTAAAACCATGAGTCATCATGGATTATTCCTTTCATGGCTTTGACTATAATCACTGGTGGTTGCCAATTCACTCCCTAGCAACCAATGAGAATACCTTATCAACCGTTTTTGCAAGAGCTATATCTCTGCGTCAGAACATCGTAGAGACACGGGGGTGGGCTCTTTTGACTCATTAACACCACTGTAACATTTTGTGAGCTGAGCATTGCCACTGCAAGCACCACTCATTTTCTTCAGTGTTCTAGTTATCAATGCTCGTCGAAAG
Organism: Paramisgurnus dabryanus; assembly: GCF_030506205.2. Classification (NCBI taxonomy): domain Eukaryota; kingdom Metazoa; phylum Chordata; class Actinopteri; order Cypriniformes; family Cobitidae; genus Paramisgurnus; species Paramisgurnus dabryanus. The sequence continues at coordinate 15,287,046 of NC_133353.1, read as the reverse complement.
AGAGGGAGAGATTTCACTAAATGAGAACAGCTTTTTTGCTGATAACTGTTATATTGTTTTGTCTGAAATCAAGAGATTTTCCTAGGTACTTTAAACTGCTCATCCGAAGTCAACTTTACTTTCTGCTGTGCCCTTTTTGGCTTGACCCCGGTGATTGCTGCTTGCAGCTATATTTAGGGGTCAAGCCCCGAAGGGGCGAAGACCCCTATTGTATCCGTTAGTTTTCTTTTTATTATTATTATTATTATTATTATTATTATTAGTTATTCTTCTTCCGCCATTGCGGTCTATGGCAGCCCATAGAACCGTACGTAGGAAAGTTATGAAATTTGGCACACTGATAAAGGACAGTCCAATGTGTCCCCACAGCAAATTTGGAGTCTCTATCTCTAACCCGCTAGCGCCACCAACAGTCCAAAGTTGAACTTATGTTTTTGCTTATAACTTCTGATCCGTAAGTCCTAGAAATGAAATTCTTGTTTCCTCTGATTCCTTGGCTCAAGACGATTCGATTGGACCCTATGACGTCATTTTCCGTCATGAAATTTTTTCAAACATGCCAGTTTTCGCCTTACGGTTAGCCCTGCGCAGCAAAACAGCACTTAAAAAACATGCGCGAATATCTCCGCGAGCGTAATTCTGATCGACTCGAAAACATCATAGGAAGAATATTGCATTACCTTCTGAACAAAAAGTTCTATTGGCACTATATTAAAATTTTCATCAGAAATGGCCGAAAATTGCAAAAAACGAAAAATTACCTTTAAATTTTGTGTTTTTACACATAAATGGTTATAACTTCGTAACGCAAAGAGATTTTTTCACCATATTTGATACGCTGATGTACGACCACAGTCTGAGGCTACACAAAAAAAATTGTATGGTTGCACCACTAGTTGGCCTTATAATTGAACAAAACCTTTGAAATCAAGCCACCCTATGGTCATACAACTGTTTCTTCACTAAACTAAAGTGTATAGTCATAAAACTAGCTAGATGTAACACATTTATGACCTGAGGTTGCATGCACGAATTTTGTCATTGCGCCACCTACTGGTTTTGAGATAGAATATGGCATTTTTTGCCTAAAACTACTGCAACAACACATCTAAAACCATGAGTCATCATGGATTATTCCTTTCATGGCTTTGACTATAATCACTAGAGGATGTCCATTTACTCTCTAGCAACCAATGAGAATACGTTATCAACTGTTTTTGCAAGAGCTTTTTCTCTGTATCAGAACATCACAGAGACATGGGGATGGTCTCTTTTGACTCTTTTAACTTGTTGTAACATGCTGTGACCCATGTTTGCCCACTGTAAGCATCACATACATGTCCTTCAGTGCTCTAATGTTCCATGATTGTCAATAACCGAAGGACAGTTGCAGTAGACAAGAATATAGATTATTTTTGTTGATTACCTTTGCATTTTTTCATCTGAAATCATTAGGTTTACCTAGGTTCTTCAGTCTGCTTATCCAAACGCAACTTTACATCCTTCTGTGCCCTTTTCGGCTTGACCCCGGCATTGCTGCTTGCAGCTATATTTAGGGGTCAAGCCACGAAGTGGCGTAGACACCTATTGTTATTGTTAGTTTTCTTATTATTATTAGGGGTCAAGCCCCGAAGGGGCGAAGACCCCTATTGTATCCGTTAGTTTTCTTTTTATTATTATTATTATTATTATTCTTCCGCCATTGCGGTCTATGGCAGCCCATAGAACCGTACGTAGGAAAGTTATGAAATTTGGCACACTGATAAAGGACAGTCCAATGTGTCCCCACAGCAAATTTGGAGTCTCTATCTCTAACCCGCTAGCGCCACCAACAGTCCAAAGTTGAACTTATGTTTTTGCTTATAACTTCTGAACCTTAGGTCCTAGAAACGAAATTCTTGTTTCCTCTGATTCCTTGGCTCAAGACGATTCGATTGGACCCTATGACGTCATTTTCCGTCATGAAAATGTTTCCGCCATTTTGAATTATTCGTAAAACCTACTTTTGCGAACTCGTCCTAGAGTTTTTACCCGATTGCCGCGAAAATTGGTATGTAGCATCTAGAGACCCTCTCGGCAAAAAGTTATCAAAAGAATTTCGATAAACCAATCCGTTGTTGTATAGCGCGTCAACAAATTTTACGTAGAGCGCGAAAAAACAGATTTTAGGCTGTATCTTCGTCAAACTTAGGCCTATTGACATGACACTTGATACTTGTGATGCCAGTCAGGAACTGAGTGTGCATGCACAGTTTCGTCGCAGCGCCACCTAGTGGCCAGACAGATGTTTCTTACACCTATAACTTTGGCTGTGATCAACGTATTTTTACGGGACTTGATTTTTAGGAGTTCTGAATAGTCGCCGAGTCCAACAATACCAAACATGCCAGATTTCGCCTTACGGTTAGCCCTGCGCAGCAAAACAGCACTTAAAAAACATGCGCGAATATCTCCGCGAGCGTTATTCCGATCGACTCGAAAACACCATAGGAAGAACATTGCATTACCTTCTGAACAAAAAGTTCTATTGGCGTTATATTAAAATTTTCATCAGAAATGGCCGAAAATTGCAAAAAACGAAAAATTACCTTTTACAATTTGTGTTTTTATACATAAATTGTTATAACTTCGCAACGAAAAGAAATTTTTTCACCAGATTTGATACACTGATGTATGAGCAGAGTCTGAGGCCACACAAAAAAATTGGTATGCCTGAACCACTAGGTGGCCCTATAATTGAACAAAATCTTTCATATCAAGCAAGCCCTATGGTCATACAACTATTTCTTCACTAAACTAAAGTGTATAGTCATAAAACTAGCTAGATGTAACACAGTTATGAACTGAGGTTGTATGCACAACTTTGTCATTGCGCCACCTAGTGGTTTTGAGATAGAAATATGGTATTTTTACCTAAAACTACTCCAACAGTACATCTAAAATCTTGGGTCATCATGTATTATTCCTTTCATGGCTTGGAGATCATTGGTGCATGCCAATTAACTCCTTAGCAACCAATTAGGATACCTTATCAATCCTTTTTACAAGAGCTGCATCAGAACATCGTAGAGACATGGGGGTGGTCTCTTTTGACTCATTAACACCACTGTAACATTTTGTGAGCTGAGAATTGCCACTGCAAGCACCACTCACATTTTCTTCAGTGTTCTAGTTGTCAATGCTCCTCAAGAAGAGAGGGAGAGATGACACTGAATGAAAACAGCTTTTTTGCTGATAACTGTTATATTATTTAGTCTGAAATCAAGAGATTTTCCCAGGTTCTTTAAACTGCTCATCCGAATTCAACTTTACTTTCTTATGTGCCCTTTTTGGCTTGACCCCGGCATTGCTGCTTGCAGCTATATTTAGGGGTCAAGCCCAGAATGGGCGAAGACCCCTATTGTATCCGTTAGTTTTCTTTTTATTATTATTATTAGTTATTCTTCTTCCGCCATTGCGGTCTATGGCAGCCCATAGAACCGTACGTAGGAAAGTTATGAAATTTGGCACACTGATAAAGGACACTCCAATGTGTCCACACAGCAAATTTGGAGTCTCTATGTCTAACCCGCTGGCGCCACCAACAGTCCAAAGTTGAACTTATATTTTTGCTTATAACTTCTGATCCATAAGTCCTAGAAACAAAATTCTTGTTTCCTCTGATTCCTTGGCTCAAGACGATTCGATTGGACCCTATGACGTCATTTTCCGTCATGAAAATTTTTCCGCCATTTTGAATTATTCGTAAAACCTACTTTTGCGAACTCGTCCTAGAGTTTTTACCCGATTGTCGCGAAATTTGGTATGTAGCATCTAGAGACCCTCACGGCAAAAAGTTATCAAAAGAATTTCGATAAACCAATCCGTTGTCCTATAGCGCGTTAACAAATTTTAAGTAGAGCGCAAAAAAACAGATTTTAGGCTGTATCTTCGTCAAACTTAGGCCTATTGACACGACACTTGGTACTTGTGATGCCAGTCAGGAACTGAGTGTGCATGCACAGTTTCGTCACAGCGCCACCTAGTGGCCAGACAGATGTTTTTTACACCTATAACTTTGGCTGCGATCAACGTATTTTGACGGGACTTGATTTTTAGGAGTCCTGAATAGTCGCCGAGTCCAACGATACCAAACATGCCAGATTTCGCCTTACGGTTAGCCCTGCGCAGCAAAACAGCACTTAAAAAACATGCGCGAATATCTCCGCGAGCGTAATTCTGATCGACTCGAAAACATCATAGGAAGAATATTGCATTACCTTCTGAACAAAAAGTTCTATTGGCACTATATTAAAATTTTCATCAGAAATGGCCGAAAATTGCAATAAACGAAAAATTACCTTTAAATTTTGTGTTTTTACACATAAATGGTTATAACTTTGTAACGCAAAGAGATTTTTTCACCATATTTGATACGCTGATGTACGATCACAGTCTGAGGCTACACAAAAAAAATTGTATGCTTGCACCACTAGTTGGCCTTATAATTGAATAAAAACTTTGAAATCAAGCCACCCTATGGTCATACAACTGTTTCTTCACTAAACTAAAGTGTATAGTCATAAAACTAGCTAGATGTAACACAATAATGACCTGATGTTGCATGCACAATGTTGTCATTGCGCCACCTACTGGTTTTGAGATAGAATATGGTATTTTTGCCTAAAACTACTACAACAACACATCTAAAACCATGAGTCATCATGGATTATTCATTTCATGGCTTTGACTATAATCACTAGAGGATGTCCATTTACTCTCTAGCAACCAATGAGAATACGTTATCAACTGTTTTTGCAAGAGCTTTTTCTCTGTATCAGAACATCACAGAGACATGGGGATGGTCTCTTTTGACTCTTTTAACTTGTTGTAACATGTTGTGACCCATGTTTGCCCACTGTAAGCATCACATACATGTCCTTCAGTGCTCTAATGTTCCATGATTGTCAATAACCGAAGGACAGTTGCAGTAGACATGAATATAGATTATTTTTGTTGATTACCTTTGCATTTTTTCATCTGAAATCATTAGGTTTACCTAGGTTCTTCAGTCTGCTTATCCAAACGCAACTTTACACCCTTCTGTGCCCTTTTCGGCTTGACCCCGGTATTGCTGCTTGCAGCTATATTGGCAATTGTTTCTGTTAGTAAATTTTTCTTCTTCCGCCATTGCGGTCTATGGCAGCCCATAGAACCGTATGTAGGAAAGTTATGAAATTTGGCACACTGATAAAGGACAGTCCAATGTGTCCCCACAGCAAATTTGGAGTCTCTATCTCTAACCCGCTAGCGCCACCAACAGTCCAAAGTTGGACTTATATTTTTGCTTATAACTTCTGATCCGTAAGTCCTAGAAACGAAATTCTTGTTTCCTCTGATTCCTTGGCTCAAGACGATTCGATTGGACCCTATGACGTCATTTTCCGTCATGAAAATTTTTCCGCCATTTTGAATTATTCGTAAAACCTACTTTTGCGAACTCGTCCTAGAGTTTTTACCCGATTGCCGCGAAAATTGGTATGTAGCAACTAGAGACCCTCACGGCAAAAAGTTATCAAAAGAATTTCGATAAACCAATCTGTTGTCGTATAGCGCGTTAACAAATTTTACGTAGAGCCCAAAAAAACAGATTTTAGGCTGTATCTTCGTCAAACTTAGGCCTATTGACACGACACTTGGTACTTGTGATGCCAGTCAGGAACTGAGTGTGCATGCACAGTTTCGTCGCAGCGCCACCTAGTGGCCAGACAGATGTTTTTTACACCTATAACTTTGGCTGTGATCAACGTATTTTGACGGGACTTGATTTTTAGGAGTCCTGAATAGTCGCCGAGTCCAACGATACCAAACATGCCAGATTTCACCTTACGGTTAGCCCTGCGCAGAAAAACAGCACTTAAAAAACATGCGCGTATATCTCCGCGAGCGTTATTCCGATCGACTCGAAAACACCATAGGAAGAATATTGCATTACCTTCTGAACAAAAAGTTCTATTGGCGTTATATTAAAATTTTCATCAAAAATGGCCGAAAATTGCAAAAAACGAAAAATTACCTTTTACAATTTGTGTTTTTATACATAAATGGTTATAACTTCGCAACGAAAAGAGATTTTTTCACCAGATTTGATACGCTGATGTATGAGCAGAGTCTGAGGCCACACAAAAAATTGGTATGCCTGAACCACTAGGTGGCCCTATTATTGAACAAAATCTTTCATATCAAGCAAGCCCTATGGTCATACAACTATTTCTTCACTAAACTAAAGTGTATAGTCATAAAACTAGCTAGATGTAACACAGTTATGAACTGAGGTTGCATGCAGAACTTTGTCATTGCGCCACCTAGTGGTTTTGAGATAGAAATATGGTATTTTTGCCTAAAACTACTCCAACAGTACATCTAAAATCTTGGGTCATCATGTATTATTCCTTTCATGGCTTGGAGATCATTGGTGCATGCCAATTAACTCCTTAGCAACCAATTAGGATACCTTATCTACCTTTTTACAAGAGCTATATCTCTGCATCAGAACATCGTAGAGACATGGGGGTGGTCTCTTTTGACTCATTAACACCACTGTAAGATTTTGTGAGCTGAGAATTGCCACTGCAAGCACCACTCACATTTTCTTCAGTGTTCTAGTTGTCAATGCTCCTCGAGAAGACACAGCTTTTTTGCTGATAACTGTTATATTACTTAATCTAAAATCAGGAGATTTTCTTAGGTTCTTTAAACTGCTCATCCGAATTCAACTTTACTTTTTTCTGTGCCCTTTTTGGCTTGACCCCGGCATTGCTGCTTGCAGCTATATTTATTAGTTATTCTTCTTCCGCCATTGCGGTCTATGGCAGCCCATAGAACCGTACGTAGGAAAGTTATGAAATTTGGCACACTGATAAAGGACAGTCCAATGTGTCCCCACAGCAAATTTGGAGTCTCTATCTCTAACCCGCTAGCGCCACCAACAGTCCAAAGTTGAACTTATGTTTTTGCTTATAACTTCTGATCGGTAAGTCCTAGAAATGAAATTCTTGTTTCCTCTGATTCCTTGGCTCAAGACGATTCGATTGGACCCTATGACGTCATTTTCCGTCATGAAATTTTTTCCGCCATTTTGAATTATTCGTAAAACCTACTTTTGCGAACTCGTCCTAGAGTTTTTACCCGATTGCCGCGAAAATTGGTATGTAGCATCTAGAGACCCTCACGGCAAAAAGTTATCAAAAGAATTTCGATAAACCAATCCGTTGTCGTATAGCGCGTCAACAAAATTTTCGTAGAGCACAAAAAAACAGATTTTAGGCTGTATCTTCGTCAAACTTAGGCCTATTGACACGACACTTGGTACTTGTGATGCCAGTCAGGAACTGAGTGTGCATGCACAGTTTCGTCGCAGCGCCACCTAGTGGCCAGACAGATGTTTTTTACACCTATAACTTTGGCTGTGATCAACGTATTTTGACGGGACTTGAATTTTAGGAGACCTGAATAGTCGCCGAGTCCAACGATGCCAAACATGCCAGTTTTCGCCTTACGGTTAGCCCTGCGCAGCAAAACAGCACTTAAAAAACATGCGCGAATATCTCCGCGAGCGTAATTCTGATCGACTCGAAAACATCATAGGAAGAATATTGCATTACCTTCTGAACAAAAAGTTCTATTGGCACTATATTAAAATTTTCATCAGAAATGGCCGAAAATTGCAAAAAACGAAAAATTACCTTTAAATTTTGTGTTTTTACACATAAATGGTTATAACTTCGTAACGCAAAGAGATTTTTTCACCATATTTGATACGCTGATGTACGACCACAGTCTGAGGCTACACAAAAAAAATTGTATGGTTGCACCACTAGTTGGCCTTATAATTGAACAAAACCTTTGAAATCAAGCCACCCTATGGTCATACAACTGTTTCTTCACTAAACTAAAGTGTATAGTCATAAAACTAGCTAGATGTAACACATTTATGACCTGAGGTTGCATGCACGAATTTTGTCATTGCGCCACCTACTGGTTTTGAGATAGAATATGGCATTTTTTGCCTAAAACTACTGCAACAACACATCTAAAACCATGAGTCATCATGGATTATTCCTTTCATGGCTTTGACTATAATCACTAGAGGATGTCCATTTACTCTCTAGCAACCAATGAGAATACGTTATCAACTGTTTTTGCAAGAGCTTTTTCTCTGTATCAGAACATCACAGAGACATGGGGATGGTCTCTTTTGACTCTTTTAACTTGTTGTAACATGCTGTGACCCATGTTTGCCCACTGTAAGCATCACATACATGTCCTTCAGTGCTCTAATGTTCCATGATTGTCAATAACCGAAGGACAGTTGCAGTAGACAAGAATATAGATTATTTTTGTTGATTACCTTTGCATTTTTTCATCTGAAATCATTAGGTTTACCTAGGTTCTTCAGTCTGCTTATCCAAACGCAACTTTACATCCTTCTGTGCCCTTTTCGGCTTGACCCCGGCATTGCTGCTTGCAGCTATATTTATTATTATTATTATTATTATTATTATTTTTCTTCCTCGTTCTTCCGCCGAAAGTCAATGGCAGCCCATAGAACCGTACGTAGGAAAGTTATGAAATTTGGCACACTGATAAAGGACAGTCCAATGTGTCCCCACAGCAAATTTGGAGTCTCTATCTCTAACCCTCTAGCGCCACCAACAGTCCAAAGTTGCACTTATGTTTTTGCTTATAACTTCTGATCCGTAGGTCCTAGAAACGAAATTCTTGTTTCGTCTGATTCCTTGGCTCAAGACGATTCGAATATACTCTATGACGTCATTTTCCGTCATGAAAATTTTTCCGCCATTTTGAATTATTCGTAAAACCTACTTTTGCGAACTCGTCCTAGAGCTTTTACCCGATTTGCACGAAAATTGGTATGTAGCATCTAGAGACCGTCACGGCAAAAAGTTATCAAAAGAATTTCGATAAACCAATCCGTTGTCGTATAGCGCGTCCACAAATTTTACGCAGAGCGCAAAAAAACTGATTTTAGGCTGTATCTTCGTCAAACTTAGGCCTATTGACACGACACTTGGTACTTGTGATGCCAGTCAGGAACTGAGTGTGCATGCACAGTTTCGTCGCAGCGCCACCTAGTGGCCAGACAGATGTTTTTTACACCTATAACTTTGGCTGTGATCAACGTATTTTGACAGGACTTGATTTTTAGGAGTCCTGAATAGTCGCCGAGTCCAACGATACCAAACATGCCAGGATTCGCCTTACGGTTAGCCCTGTGCATCAAAATAGCACTTAAAAAACACGCGCGAATAACTCCGCGAGCGTTATTCCGATCGACACGAAAACACCATAGGAAGAATATTGCATTACCTTCTGAACAAAAAGTTCTATTGGCGTTATATTAAAATTTTCATCAGAAATGGCCGAAAATTGCAAAAAACGAAAAATTACCTTTTACAATTTGTGTTTTTGTACATAAATGGTTATAACTTCGCAACGAAAAGAATTTTTTTCACCAGATTTGATACGCTGATGTATGAGCAGAGTCTGAGGCCACACAAAAAAATTGGTATGCCTGAACCACTAGGTGGCCCTATAATTGAACAAAATATTTCATATCAAGCAAGCCCTATGATCATACAACTATTTCTTTGCTGAACTAAAGTGTATAGTCATGAAACTAGCTAGATGTAACGCAGATATGACCCGAGGTTGCATGCACGATTCTGTCATAGCGCCACCTAGTGGTTTGGAGATAGAAAATAGCTATATTTGCCTAAAACTACTGCAACAACACATCTAAAACCATGAGTCATCATGGATTCTTCATTTCATATGGCTTGGTCTATAATCACTGGTGGATGTGAATTTACTCTCTAGCAACCAATAAGAATACCTTATCAACCGTTTTGAAAGAGCTTTTTCTCTGCATCAGAACATCGTAGAGACATGGGGATGGTCTCTTTTGACTGATTTAACTTGTTGTAACATGTTGTGACCCATGTAATGCCACTGCAAACATCACTCACATATCCTTCTGTGCTCTAATGTTCCATGACTGTCAATAATAGAAGGATTATTGCAGTGGATTAGAACATAGATTATTTTTGTTGATTACTTTTGCGTTTTTTCATCTGAAATCATTAGGTTTACCTAGGTTCTTTGGTCTGCTTATCCAAACTCAACTTTACACCCTTCTGTGCCCTTTTCGGCTTGACCCCGGTATCGCTGCTTGCAGCTATATTTAGGGGTCAAGCCCCGAAGGGGCGTAGAACCCTATTGTTATTGTTAGTTTTCTTATTATTATTATTATTATTATTATTATTATTAGGGGTCAAGCCCCGAAGGGGCGTAGAACCCTATTGTTATTGTTAGTTTTCTTATTATTATTATTATTATTATTATTATTATTATTATTTTTCTTCCTCGTTCTTCCGCCGAAAGTCAATGGCAGCCCATAGAACCGTACGTAGGAAAGTTATGAAATTTGGCACACTGATAAAGGACAGTCCAATGTGTCCCCACAGCAAATTTGGAGTCTCTATCTCTAACCCTCTAGCGCCACCAACAGTCCAAAGTTGCACTTATGTTTTTGCTTATAACTTCTGATCCGTAGGTCCTAGAAACGAAATTCTTGTTTCGTCTGATTCCTTGGCTCAAGACGATTCGAATAGACCCTATGACGTCATTTTCCGTCATGAAATTTTTTCCGCCATTTTGAATTATTCGTAAAACCTACTTTTGCGAACTCGTCCTAGAGCTTTTACCCGATTTCCACGAAAATTGGTATGTAGCATCTAGAGACCCTCACGGCAAAAAGTTATCAAAAGAATTTCGATAAACCAATCCGTTGTCGTATAGCGCGTCAACAAAATTTTCGTAGAGCGCAAAAAAAACAGATTTTAGGCTGTATCTTCGTCAAACTTAGGCCTATTGACACGACACTCGGTACTTGTGATGCCAGTCAGGAACTGAGTGTGCATGCACAGTTTCGTCGCAGCGCCACCTAGTGGCCAGACAGATGTTTTTTACACCTATAACTTTGGCTGTGATCAACGTATTTTGACGGGACTTGATTTTTAGGAGTCCTGAATAGTCGCCGAGTCCAATGATACCAAACATGCCAGATTTCGCCTTACGGTTAGCCCTGCGCAGCAAAACAGCACTTAAAAAACACGCGCGAATATCTCCGCGAGCGTAATTCTGATCGACTCGAAAACATCATAGGAAGAATATTGCATTACCTTCTGAACAAAAAGTTCTATTGGCGTTGTATTAAAATTTTCATCAGAAATGGCCGAAAATTGCAAAAAACGAAAAATTACCTTTAAATTTTCTGTTTTTACACATAAATGCTTATAACTTCGTAACGCAAAGAGATTTTTTCACCATATTTGATACGCTGATGTACGACCACAGTCTGAGGCTACACAAAAAAAATTGTATGGTTGCACCACTAGTTGGCCTTATAATTGAACAAAACCTTTGAAATCAAGCCACCCTATGGTCATACAACTGTTTCTTCACTAAACTAAAGTGTATAGTCATAAAACTAGCTAGATGTAACACAGTTATGACCTGAGGTTGCATGCACGAATTTTGTCATTGCGCCACCTACTGGTTTTGAGATAGAATATGGCATTTTTGCCTAAAACTACTCCAACAGTACATCTAAAATCTTGGGTCATCATGTATTATTCCTTTCATGGCTTGGAGATCATTGATGCATGCCAATTAACTCCTTAGCAACCAATTAGGATACCTTATCAATCCTTTTTACAAGAGCTATATCTCTGCATGAGAACATCGTAGAGACATGGGGGTGGTCTCTTTTGACTCATTAACACCACTGTAACATTTTGTGAGCTGAGAATTGCCACTGCAAGCACCACTCACATTTTCTTCAGTGTTCTAGTTGTCAATGCTCCTCGAAAAGAGAGGGAGAGATGACACTGAATGAAAACACAGCTTTTTTGCTGATAACTGTTATATTATTTAGTCTGAAATCAAGAGATTTTCCCAGGTTCTTTAAACTGCTCATCCGAATTCAACTTTACTTTCTTATGTGCCCTTTTTGGCTTGACCCCGGCATTGCTGCTTGCAGCTATATTTATTATTATTTTTCTTCCTCGTTCTTCCGCCGAAAGTCAATGGCAGCCCATAGAACCGTACGTAGGAAAGTTATGAAATTTGGCACACTGATAAAGGACAGTCCAATGTGTCCCCACAGCAAATTTGGAGTCTCTATCTCTAACCCTCTAGCGCCACCAACAGTCCAAAGTTGCACTTATGTTTTTGCTTATAACTTCTGATCCGTAGGTCCTAGAAACGAAATTCTTGTTTCGTCTGATTCCTTGGCTCAAGACGATTCGAATAGACCCTATGACGTCATTTTCCGTCATGAAATTTTTTCCGCCATTTTGAATTATTCGTAAAACCTACTTTTGCGAACTCGTCCTAGAGCTTTTACCCGATTTCCACGAAAATTGGTATGTAGCATCTAGAGACCCTCACGGCAAAAAGTTATCAAAAGAATTTCGATAAACCAATCCGTTGTCGTATAGCGCGTCAACAAAATTTTCGTAGAGCGCAAAAAAACAGATTTTAGGCTGTATCTTCGTCAAACTTAGGCCTATTGACACGACACTCGGTACTTGTGATGCCAGTCAGGAACTGAGTGTGCATGCACAGTTTCGTCGCAGCGCCACCTAGTGGCCAGACAGATGTTTTTTACACCTATAACTTTGGCTGTGATCAACGTATTTTGACGGGACTTGATTTTTAGGAGTCCTGAATAGTCGCCGAGTCCAATGATACCAAACATGCCAGATTTCGCCTTACGGTTAGCCCTGCGCAGCAAAACAGCACTTAAAAAACACACGCGAATATCTCCGCGAGCGTAATTCTGATCGACTCGAAAACATCATAGGAAGAATATTGCATTACCTTCTGAACAAAAAGTTCTATTGGCGTGTTATTAAAATTTTCATCAGAAATGGCCGAAAATTGCAAAAAACGAAAAATTACCTTTAAATTTTCTGTTTTTACACATAAATGCTTATAACTTCGTAACGCAAAGAGATTTTTTCACCATATTTGATACGCTGATGTACGACCACAGTCTGAGGCTACACAAAAAAAATTGTATGGTTGCACCACTAGTTGGCCTTATAATTGAACAAAACCTTTGAAATCAAGCCACCCTATGGTCATACAACTGTTTCTTCACTAAACTAAAGTGTATAGTCATAAAACTAGCTAGATGTAACACAGTTATGACCTGAGGTTGCATGCACGAATTTTGTCATTGCGCCACCTACTGGTTTTGAGATAGAATATGGCATTTTTGCCAAAAACTACTCCAACAGTACATCTAAAATCTTGGGTCATCATGTATTATTCCTTTCATGGCTTGGAGATCATTGATGCATGCCAATTAACTCCTTAGCAACCAATTAGGATACCTTATCAATCCTTTTTACAAGAGCTATATCTCTGCATGAGAACATCGTAGAGACATGGGGGTGGTCTCTTTTGACTCATTAACACCACTGTAACATTTTGTGAGCTGAGAATTGCCACTGCAAGCACCACTCACATTTTCTTCAGTGTTCTAGTTGTCAATGCTCCTCGAAAAGAGAGGGAGAGATGACACTGAATGAAAACACAGCTTTTTTGCTGATAACTGTTATATTATTTAGTCTGAAATCAAGAGATTTTCCCAGGTTCTTTAAACTGCTCATCCGAATTCAACTTTACTTTCTTATGTGCCCTTTTTGGCTTGACCCCGGCATTGCTGCTTGCAGCTATATTTATTAGTTATTCTTCTTCCGCCATTGCGGTCTATGGCAGCCCATAGAACCGTACGTAGGAAAGTTATGAAATTTGGCACACTGATAAAGGACAGTCAAATGTGTCCCCATAGCAAATTTGGAGTCTCTATCTCAAACCCGCTAGCGCCACCAACAGTCCAAAGTTGCACTTACGTTTTTGCTTATAACTTCTGATCCGTAAGTCCTAGAAACGAAATTCTTGTTTCCTCTGATTCCTTGGCTCAGGACGATTCGATTAGACCCTATGACGTCATTTTCCGTCATGAAAATTTTTCCGCCATTTTGAATTATTCGTAAAACCTACTTTTGCAAACTCGTCCTAGAGTTTTTACCCGATTGCCGCAAAAATTGGTATGTAGCATCTAGAGACCCTCACGGCAAAAAGTTATTAAAAGAATTTTGATAAACCAATCCGTTGTCGTATAGCGTGTCAACAAATTTTACATAGAGCGCAAAAAAACAGATTTTAGGCTGTATCTTCGTCAAACTTAGGCCTATTGACACGAAACTTGGTACTTGTGATGCCAGTCATGAACTGAGTGTGCATGCACAGTTTCGTCGCAGCGCCACCTAGTGGTCAAACAGATGATTTATACACCTTTAACTTTGGGTGCGTTTAACATATTTTGACGGGACTTGATTTTTAGGAGTCCTGAGTAGTCGCCGAGTCCAACGATACCAAACATGCCAGATTTCGCCTTACGGTTAGCCCTGCGCAGCAAAACAGCACTTAAAAAACACGCGCGAATATCTCTGCGAGCGTTATTCCGATCGACTCGAAAGTGCCATAGAAAGAACATTGCATTACCTTCTGAACAAAAAGTTCTATTGGCGTTATATTAAATTTTTCATCAGAAATGGCCGAAAATTGCAAAAAACAAAAAATTACCTTTAGATTTTGTGTTTTTTACACATAAATGCTTATAACTTTGCAACGAAACGAGATTTTTTCACCAGATTTGATACGCTGATGTATGAGCAGAGTCTGAGGCCACACAAAAAAATTGGTATGCCTGAACCACTAGGTGGCCCTATAATTGAACAAAATATTTCATATCAAGCAAGCCCTATGGTCATACAACTATTTCTTTGCTGAACTAAAGTGTATAGTCATGAAACTAGCTAGATGTAACGCAGATATGACCCGAGGTTGCATGCACGATATTGTCATAGCGCCACCTAGTGGTTTGGAGATAGAAAATAGCTATATTTGCCTAAAACTACTGCAACAACACATCTAAAACCATGAGTCATCATGGATTCTTCATTTCATATGGCTTGGTCTATAATCACTGGTGGATGTGAATTTACTCTCTAGTAACCAATGAGAATACCTTATGAACCGTTTTGAAAGAGCTTTTTCTCTGCATCAGAACATCGTAGAGACATTGGGATGGTCTCTTTTGACTGATTTAACTTGTTCTAACATGTTGTGACATGTTGTGTTTTATGCGACTGCAAACATCTCTCACATGTCCTTCAGTGCTCTAATGTTCCATGATTGTCAATAACAGAAGGACGATTGCAGTAGACAAGAACATAGATTATTTTTGTTGATAACTTTTGTGTTTTTTTCATTTGACATCATGAGGTTTACATAGGTTCTTTAGTATCCTTATCCAAACTCAACTTTACACCCTTCTGTGCCCTTTTCGGCTTGACCCCGGTATTGCTGCTTGCAGCTATATTTCTTTTTCTTTTTCTTCCGCCATTGCGTCTATGGCAGCCCATAGCAGCTTACATAGGAAAGTTATGAAATTTTGCACACTGATAGAGGACTGTCCAAAAAGTCTCCACAACAAATTTGGAGTCTTAATCTCTAACCCGCTAGCGCCACCAACAGTCCAAAGTTGCACTTATGTTTTTGCTTATAACTTCTGATCCATAAGTCCTATAAACAAAATTCTCCGCCATTTTGATTTATTCATTAAACCTACTTTTGCGAACTTGTCCTAGAGCTTTTGCCCAATTTCCACGAAAAACGGTATGTAGCATCTGGAGACACTCAGGGCAAAAAGTTATTAAAAGAATTTTGATAAACCATTCCGTTTTTGTATAGCGCGTCAACAAATTTTACGTAGAGCGCAAAAAAACAGATTTTAGGCTGTATCTTCGTCAAACTTAGGCCTATTGACACGACACTTGGTACTTGTGATGCCAGTCAGGAACTGAGTGTGCATGCACAGTTTCGTCGCAGCGCCACCTAGTGGCCAGACAGATGTTTTTTACACCTATAACTTTGGCTGTGATCAACGTATTTTGACGGGACTTGATTTTTAGGAGTCCTGAATAGTCGCCGAGTCCAACGATACCAAACATGCCAGATTTCGCCTTACGGTTAGCCCTGCGCAGCAAAACAGCACTTAAAAAACACGCGCGAATATCTCCGCGAGCGTAATTCTGATCGACTCGAAAACATCATAGGAAGAATATTGCATTACCTTCTGAACAAAAAGTTCTATTGGCACTATATTAAAATTTTCATCAGAAATGGCCGAAAATTGCAAAAAACGAAAAATTACCTTTAAATTTTGTGTTTTTACACATAAATGGTTATAACTTCGTAACGCAAAGAGATTTTTTCACCATATTTGATACGCTGATGTACGACCACAGTCTGAGGCTACACAAAAAAAATTGTATGGTTGCACCACTAGTTGGCCTTATAATTGAACAAAACCTTTGAAATCAAGCCACCCTATGGTCCAGGCACGTGCACAGATAGGGCTCAACCTGTGCAGAACACATGCCCTTTTTGTCCTTACACTCCGAAGTGCCCTTTTTTGGAGGTGTTTTATAATTTTTTTAAATATATAAATTAATGCTATTGTTAAACATTTACGTCTGTCTGTGTGTTTTACAAATATATTTATCAAATAAAATTATTAAAAAACTAAATATTTTTGGATCCGCTCAAACTGTCTGTCAAACCTCTTAACTCCGCCCCCTGAGTGCAGCGAGCTGAAGTTCCACAGCAGTCAGAGGCAGCTGAACGTCTTGCAACGGTAAATAAGTATCTTGTTGTTTGAGTACAATGCTGTCTCATTATGAAAGAAACACTAGTATGTATATAACGGCGCATGTTTTATAAATTTGAGCAAAGCCGAATTATCCATAGACGGGATTGGTCGAGTGGGCTATCAGGGGGCACTAAGGGCTCCAAACTGCAGCAAGGGCTGGCGCAAAATGCGACCAAATTGAGTTTTTGACAAAGCGCGAGCAGTTTTTAAACAAGTGTTCACCCATGTGAAGGGCACCCGTGACAACAATACGGAATGCACGGTCGGGTTTTTACCGTTTTTTTTTGCATGACGCGTATTAATCGTTTAACTAAAGTCAACACATCTCACGCGAGAAGACGCGCCCGCGCGGGTAAATGTTTAGCCTACATTAACACCAAAAACATATCAGATTAGAAAGGTCTTAGACATCAGATGCCCAGTTGGGAAAACTGGATAGAGACGAAAAACGTGTAAAGGATACAAGTATGTACATTATATTGCCCTGTCACTCATTACAGTATGCAATCTGGATATAATTTATTGTATATGCATGTATCTTATGCCTTGAATTAGTCAAGGGAGTTGTATGATTATTTGGTTCATAACTTTTTATTCTGAAATTAACTGCATAGAGTTAAGTCTATTTAGTATTTAGTATATTTTTTTAGTAATGCAGTTATTTGCACCTTCAAAAGACCAAGGTTCCTGGTCCTCAGCACCAGGTAGGCAGATACATGTTGAATATGCTTATGGTATGGCTATAGTATAGTATAATCTCCTATTTTGATCTTTAATCTCCTATTTCCCCCTCTTCTCAATCACATGCATAAACATGTTAACCAAATAATACAAATTAGCTTATAAAACCAAACAGAATACCTTTTTTTCTTCAAACATATTTTTATGTAACTTTATGTATGTAAGCAGAGGAAAAAAATTAAATTAATATATTCTACAATTAAATAAGAGCGAGCACTTCACAAACACATGACTACAAATAGGCCTAATACAGACAAACACCCAGGATGTAAATTGTTAAAGCCAACTTACAAGGGCAGATATCCTTTGCACTGTATAATGCCAAGCTATCATAAAATGTCATTTTTCATTCATTAATAGTGATTTTTTTCAATCATTAATAGTGAATAAATAAAAAGCTATTAAGATGATTATTAAGTGATATTTATTTGGAGGGGGTGCCCTTTTTCAGTTTCAGCACATGCCCCTCAAAAGGTCTGTGCACGGCCCTGCTATGGTCATACAACTGTTTCTTCACTAAACTAAAGTGTATAGTCATAAAACTAGCTAGATGTAACACATTTATGACCTGAGGTTGCATGCACGAATTTTGTCATTGCGCCACCTACTGGTTTTGAGATAGAATATGGCATTTTTTGCCTAAAACTACTGCAACAACACATCTAAAACCATGAGTCATCATGGATTATTCCTTTCATGGCTTTGACTATAATCACTAGAGGATGTCCATTTACTCTCTAGCAACCAATGAGAATACGTTATCAACTGTTTTTGCAAGAGCTTTTTCTCTGTATCAGAACATCACAGAGACATGGGGATGGTCTCTTTTGACTCTTTTAACTTGTTGTAACATGTTGTGACCCATGTGCCCACTGTAAGCATCACATACATGTCCTTCAGTGCTCTAATGTTCCATGATTGTCAATAACCGAAGGACAGTTGCAGTAGACAAGAATATAGATTATTTTTGTTGATTACCTTTGCATTTTTTCATCTGAAATCATTAGGTTTACCTAGGTTCTTCAGTCTGCTTATCCAAACGCAACTTTACATCCTTCTGTGCCCTTTTCGGCTTGACCCCGGTATTGCTGCTTGCAGCTATATTTAGGGGTCAAGCCCCGAAGGGGCGTAGAACCCTATTGTTATTGTTAGTTTTCTTATTATTATTATTAGGGGTCAAGCCCCGAAGGGGCGAAGACCCCTATTGTATTTGTTAGTTTTCTTATTATTATTATAATAATTATTCTGCTTCTTCTTCTTCTTCTTCTTCTTCTTCTTCTTCTTCCGCCATTGCGGTCTATGGCAGCCCATAGAACCGTACGTAGGAAAGTTATGAAATTTGGCACACTGATAAAGGACAGTCCAATGTGTCCCCACAGCAAATTTGGAGTCTCTATCTCTAACCCGCTAGCGCCACCAACAGTCCAAAGTTGAACTTATGTTTTTGCTTATAACTTCTGATCCGTAAGTCCTAAAAACGAAATTCTTGTTTCCTCTGATTCCTTGGCTCAAGACGATTCGATTGGACCATATGATGTCATTTTCCGTCATGAAAATTTTTCCGCCATTTTGAATTATTTGTAAAACCTACTTTTGCGAACTCGTCCTAGAGTTTTTACCCGATTGCCGCGAAAATTGGTATGTAGCATCTAGAGACCCTCACGGCAAAAAGTTATTAAAAGAATTTCGATAAACCAATCCGTTGTCTTATAGCGCGTCAACGAATTTTACATAGAGCGCAAAAAAACAGATTTTAGGCTGTATCTTCGTCAAACTTAGGCCTATTGACACGACACTTGGTACTTGTGATGCCAGTCAGGAACTGAGTGTGCATGCACAGTTTCGTCGCAGCGCCACCTAGTGGCCAGACAGATGTTTTTTACACCTATAACTTTGGCTGTGATCAACGTATTTTGACGGGACTTGATTTTTAGGAGTCCTGAATAGTCGCCGAGTCTAACGATACCAAACATGCCAGATTTCGCCTTATGGTTAGCCCTGCGCAGCAAAACAGCACTTAAAAAACACGCGCGAATATCTCCGCGAGCGTAATTCTGATCGACTCGAAAACATCATAGGAAGAATATTGCATTACCTTCTGAACAAAAAGTTCTATTGGCATTGTATTAAAATTTTCATCATAAATGGCTGAAAATTGCAAAAAACGAAAAATTACCTTTAAATTTTGTGTTTTTACACATAAATGGTTATAACTTCGTAACGCAAAGAGATTTTTTCACCATATTTGATACGCTGATGTACGACCACAGTCTGAGGCTACACAAAAAAAATTGTATGGTTGCACCACTAGTTGGCCTTATAATTTAACAAAACCTTTGAAATCAAGCCACCCTGTGGTCATACAACGGTTTCTTCACTAAATTAAAGTGTATAGTCATAAAACTAGCTAGATGTAACACAGTTATGACCTGAGGTTGCATGCACAATTTTGTCATTGCGCCACCTACTGGTTTTGAGATAGAATGTGGCATTTTTTTGCCTAAAACTACTGCAACAACACATCTAAAACCATGAGTCATCATGGATTATTCCTTTCATGGCTTTGACTATAATCACTAGTGGATGTCCATTTACTCTCTAGCAACCAATGAGAATACGTTATCAACTGTTTTTGCAAGAGCTTTTCTCTGCATCAGAACATCGCAGAGACATGGGGGTGGGCTCTTTTGACTCATTAACACCACTGTAACATTTTGTGAGCTGAGTATTGCCACTAGAAGCACCACTCATTTTTACGTCAGTGTTCTAGTTATCAATGCTCGACGAAAGAGAGGGAGAGATTTCACTAAATGAGAACAGCTTTTTTGCTGATAACTGTTATATTGTTTTCTCTGAAATCAAGAGATTTTCCTAGGTACTTTAAACTGCTCATCCGAAGTCAACTTTACTTTCTGCTGTGCCCTTTTTGGCTTGACCCCGGTGATTGCTGCTTGCAGCTATATTTATTATTATTAGGGGTTCAAGCACGAAGTGCTGAAACCCTATTGTAATTGCCAAGGTTTTTATTATTATTATTATTAGTTATTATTATTCTGCCGTAAAACGGAACGTGCAGACCAAACCGTAAGGCCTAGAGACTTGAAACTTGGCCAAATGGTAGGACCCAATTTGGGGAGAGGTTGATAGAGTATCAACCCGATTGGCCCATAGGTGGCGCTATAGCGATAACAAACGCGTTGATGGTCATAACTTCCACAAATCTTATCCAAATGTCAAGTGTCTTATATCCCTGGATTCCTTGCGTCAAGGCGAACAAAACGTATATCTCCGATTTCATTTCCGTCATGAATTTTTTTTCGCTATTTTCGATTTTGTAAAAAAAAATAAAAACGAACTCGTCCTAGGTTTTTCGTCCGATCGGAACCGTTCCAGTGCCGTAATATTCCTTGGAGTGTTAATATCAAAAGTTATCAAAAAAAAGTTGAACTTTCGACTCGCCGTCGTCAAGCCACGCCCAAACGCCCCCAATGAGCGGAGCCTCTTGATCTTAAATGGCTATAACTTAGGAAGGGAAGGAGGTATCGACACCAAATTTGGTACAAATATACAGGGGACTATTCTGAGGTCAGGTGCAAAAAATTGCGCCGCTTGACCACTAGTTGTCGCTATAACACCACCTCAACTTTGAAGGGCTGTAACTACGGAAATATAGGGCCGATCAACTTGACATTTGACAGGTGTGCTCCTGGTCTGGGGTACTATCTATGTTTAAAAGGAATTTTGCGTAACTCAAAAAACATGGCCGCCATCGGCCAATCAATAAAAAGCAGCTATTAGACAGGGTTAACGGAGGCCGATTGAAATGAAACGCGGTGGGCCTGTTTTTCTCTTGGCCATGAAGGTCTTTGCAGAGTAAGAAAAAATTCGGACTCCGGAGGGCGCTATCACGTTTTTTCAGTGTTTAAGTGATTGTGTATTATGCAGTGTTTCAGATATCAACAAGATCCTCATATCATTTAATAGAGGTACTTAAAATGAACAACTTTTCCTCAAGCAGCACTTGTCTCAGTCGAATCGTTTGTTAGATATTCATCATTTTCTTTGAAACCTACTTTTGCGAACTAGTCCTAGGTTTTTTGACCGATCTGAACCGATCCAGTGCTGGAATAGTCCTTAGACACTGATTATCAATAACTATCAAAAAAGTTTGACTTTGCACTCATTGTCGCAACACCACGGTCAAAAGTACGAAGAGGCGGTGCCACAAATACTACAATGGCTATCATTTATGATAGGAATGAGATATCAACACGAAACTTGGTACACATATGTATAGACCCAGGCCAAGGTCACATGCAAAAAATTGCAGAGATTGTCCACTAGGTGGCGCTATAACCTAAGAAAAAATAACGATAACTATAGCATATGTATACAACACATAAATATTTGTCTGACCTACTTGTTATTTTGCACATAACATCTGCTTTCAGATTCTTATAAGGGTCTTTTAGGATAATTACATATCTTAGAAAACATGCCGACCAACAGCCAGCCAGCATTAACCATGTACGAGTCCAGCGTAATGGTGTGCCATTACAACTAAACTGATGGGCCTGTTTGTCTTATGTTCTCAAGTGTCTTTGATGATTTTTGGCTCATCATTCCGGAAATATTTGCATCTAGAACAACGGGAGTTACGTTAACTGTGCCCTAGATCAATGGTTCTCAAAATTATTCCTGGAGGCCCACTGCTCTGCACATATACGAAAGTCTTCTATTTTAAACAATTCTACTTTAATCATCAGTAGAGATTTGTATGAACTGAACTGATTGTGTCAGATGAGAGAAACATACAAAATGTGCCGAGCATTGGGTCTTGAGAAACCACTGCGGTTCACTGAGTTGAAAGTACTGCTCTAGATGTTTATGTTTATATGAAAAACAATTTTATGAATTTGCTGTACTATCTGGGCAAATATCAATATGAAACATAAAATAAAATTTTGCCGTTGTATTACTGGATTTGATGTGATGTCACATAGTGAGGTGGGCACCATTTGTAACCTGTATTCTTTATTTCATTTGTAGCTGCTGTTATGTTCCTTTTGTCCATGGGTTTGCATCTGCATGAAAATGATTATAAGATTTAATGATTTGCAGTCATTTACCTCATTAAAACTAAAAAAGACTTGAGGTAATCAATTCAAGCATTTTGAAATGTGACATTTTCAAAATGGGCCAGACTAAGTATATCTAACTAATTAACTAGTAATGTGAAGCTTATGACAAAATATTAACAGTTTTATTAAGATCAGACAATATATGTCTTTCCAAGACTAGGGCTGGTTGAATAAACATACAGTAGCCATTAAGTAAAGACTGTGTTTTAAGGACTAGTCTGAAGAACTAGTAGTTAGTTAGGGCTAATCAGTCTTACTATTTGGATTTAAATATAATTTAAATAATTTAAATATTTTTTCACATGATACTTAAAGCAGTTATGTTCAATCATGAAGACAAAAATGTATGACTAACTTTAAATACTAGTCTTAGAGATTCATGTTACTGACCATTGGTTTAAGTGTAGTTACAGACTAAAATTAAGGCTTAAGTTTTAGTTATCTTACTTGAAAATAGCTTACACTGGCCTACCTTTAAATATATCTGGGCCATAGTTTTGTCTTAAGATGTACACCAGTAATGTTTTTTATAAGGTTTGTTTGTAAAAAGTACCTAAATGTTTTTACATAACTAATGGCTAGTCATGCATCAATTTAACCCTTGTGTGGTGTTCGGGTCTGTGGGACCCGTTTTGAATGTTTACTGAAAGAAAAATTATGCAATTAATTGTTGTTTAAACCTCAGATTCATTGGCCTTGGCTCATTTTCTATGAAGAACATAAAAATAAACAACTTTATAATTAATGTACACTGTACACCCCCCCTACACATTTATATTACATATGTGGTGTTCGGGTCCACTGGACCCGGGGTTAATAAAAGTGTAAAAATTGAATGTGCTATGTAACTTCACTCTGTTTTTCTCCTACCTGGGACTCCTGTGAGTGCATGAGTGTGTTTGTATATATGTCTGTACATATGTGATGGATGCATGTCAGAGTTTTCTCCTTCTGCTTTTGCTGTAATGCCGCAAGGATACAACATGTTATATGTCGTGCATGAACATTTGTCTGTACCTACTGTCCCAAACACTTTACCTTCTGTCTGACAGGAACCATTCTACATTTTACCATTATAAAAAATCCATAGTTTTATTGTAGTAAAAGAGTAGTAATCATGGTTATTTGGTATATTGATTACCATTTATAAACCCATGGGTTTACCACAAAACCTATGGTGTGTGTACCTGCTATTATCACGTTGTGGGGACCAAATGTCCCACAAAGATGTGTGTGTGAGAGAGAGAGTGAGAGAGAGAGTGAATAATAGAGAAAGTAAAATATTATCCATGTATTTTCATCATTCTAAGTTGTGGCCAATAGCAACACATTGTACTTCAATGTGTGTGGACCAGATGGACACAGTATATGTGTATAAAATGCAAGAAATGCATACACAACACAGCTACACATTAAAAATTTGCTTCTTATGTGTTGTGTTGGCTGGCATGAACAGGTTATGTGTTTAGTGTGGATGATGTCTTATGATACGGCATCTGTTCAGTTTGGGGCCTGTGCTGTGTAGACTGACACAAATGTGTACAATTTCAAAAAGTTCAAATAATTAAACATCAACAGTGATGAAAAACTTTGTTTCATTTATACTTATTTAAGATAAATATGATTTTTCCCCCAATATCTGGATCAGAATAGAATTTCCTTTTTTTATTTCATATTACCACAAAAACGAATGGCACTTTAGTTTATAAATAGTCCTCTACCAGTGGTAAATGACCAATATTAACCATAAATTCTGTCTATATTACTTGCAATAAGGCTAAAGTAAACATCTGTAAACAATATTACATAAATTTGTATGAATGCATTGGTTTAAGATACTAATAATGCTCTGGGTCCACCAGACCCACAAACATCGTCTAAGTAACAAAAATACAAACACCACACAAGGGTTAAACCTGTGGGAAACAACCCTATGAAGTTATAAAGCTTCAAATGTTGTCTTAGAATTCTTCAAATCCTAAAGGCCACTTCACACTGGTCAGACAGACTCCAACAGACGCGTCTGTTGGAGTCTGTCTGACCAGTGTGAAACCCCTGTTGGAAGTTGTTGGATCAAAGTAAATGAGACTTTAGAATGTGGTTGTCTGTTGGTGTCTGTTGGAGTTGGTAGTTGTCTGACCAGTGTGAACTGGCCTTAAAGGTATGAAAAAGATTGCTGTAAATATGTGGATCCTTAAAGAACAATAATAGGCCAACATTAGAAATAATAACTAATAATCACACATAAAGAGAATAAATATTTGGTTATCAGTAGCTTTAGTATTCTAATCTATTTTCCATAACATAAACACGTCATGCTGTGTCTTATAAAGTTTTCAATAATTGTTTATAGAATTATTGCAATGAAATTGTAATGTTATGATACAATTGGTTATTTTAAATATAAATGATTTACTGAAAACTTACTCTAGCACAGCAGGTGTGTGAACACAAGGCAAGGCAAGGCAAGGCAAGTTTATTTGTATAGCACATTTCATACACAGAGGTCATTCAAAGTGCTTTACATAGAAATGAGAAAACAATATATAAAAGAGAAAAAAGAAAATTTAAAAATAATAGATACACAATAAAATCACAATAAAAAAAGATACATGAGAATTTTGAATAACAATTAAAGAAAATGAATGTGATTTTAATAAAAACAGTTTAAAATGTTAAACAGAATAAAACAGGAGTAATAGTGGCTTGAGTTAAAGGTGCAGTCAGTGTAAAGCAGCACAGTGCTCATTCAGTAAATGCAGAGTTAAACAGATGTGTTTTTAATCTAGATTTAAAAGTTAGTATTCTAATCTATTTTCTATTTTCTATTTACAAATAAGTGCTTAATAGCAAATCTGACTGACATTTGCTTAATGTCATCATATTTGTTATTAACTCCATTTGATATAAACAACACATCTGGATCAGTTATGTATGGACATAGCCAGTTGTTAAATATAAAAAATGTACAGCTTTAGTACTATTTTAGGCCTACTATAATATGACAGAGGCTGTCATCTGAAAAACTTGTATGTTTGCACATCATATCTATGTCAAAGAATATATATGTTCTATAAGAACAATTACTTTTGTTTAAAAAATAGTCTAAAAGATTTAAACAAGCAACCATTTAGTAAGACCTAGATCTCTATGAATTAAAATGACTGTTTCAGATGAGAGAAACATACAAAATGTGCAGAGCATGTTTGTGTATATGTTCCTTTTGTCCATAAAGATATATACGGTTTAATAACTTGCATACCTCACTTTATTTACCTAACTAAAACAGAAAGCCTTCATGGTACTCGATTAAAGGACATGAACATGAATCTGCTAAATGAAATGATATTTGTTATTGACACAATTTAATAACACCATCCACCATTCAGATAACGTATCTGGTTTTGTTTTAATAAATTGTTTCAGTTCTTACACTCAACAACAGTAAAGCCAGTGCAGTACAATTTTCTCTACACTGTATAATACAAATACAAAAACAACTTTGCAGAAGTATAGCTATCACACAGTCATTTTGAAAACGGCCCTGACGAACGGCCCCTAAAGCTTATGACAAAGCATACAAGTATTATTTAGATCTGGCAATATACTCAAATTCCTTATTGTGATTTTTAGGTGCAATTTTCCGTCATGTCCACTAGATGGCTGTAGAGGATCAATCACTGGCTGACATTTGCACTCACAGAAAACCCAGAAGATGATTACTTTTTAACTAAGTCTACTATTAATAGAACTCTGTACACATTTAAAGGTGCAGTGTGTAATTTTTAGAAGGATCTCTTGACGAAAATGCAAAATTATATACAAAACTATATTATCAGGGGTGTATAAAGACCTTTCATAATGAACCGGTATGTGTTTATTACCTTAGAACGAGACCTTTTTATCTACATACACTGAGGGTCCCCTTACATAGAAGTCACCATTTTGTGCCGCCATTTTTCTACAGAAGCCCTTAACGGACAAATTTTTTTACTAAGTTGTCTCCGACGATGACATGTTTGTCTGGTGGCGGCTACTGTAGCTTCTCTATGTGTTTCAAAAACGAGGGGTGAGCAGTGGACTAAGCCATTGGTTGCAATTCGTGACCTCACCACTAGGTGCCGCTAAAATGTACACACTGCACCTTTAACTTCATGATTTTACTGTTATAATATTAAAATCACATTTAGTGAAAGACTACCACTTCAATTGTTCTGAGTTATCAGTTTTAACACTCATGTCATTTTATGATAGCTGTGAAACGTGAACATAATTTTGGAGGCACTTACACGACATTTGCAGTAAGAATTATATATTTTTTGTTTTTTATAAAAAAAAACTACATACCAAATGAGTGTATAACCGTGTCAATATTAAGTCTTGTTCTTTAACAGTCTTGTTTCTTCTTTCTCGGGTAAACATGTGTGTGTACAATATACAATGCAGAATATCTATATGGCCATGTCCTTAAACGTCTTGTGATCTAAATGGCTTGAACCCCGATAATCGCTGCTAGCAGCTATATTTATTATTATTAGGGGTTCAAGCGCGAAGCGCTGAAACCCTATTGTAATTGTTAAGATTTTTATTATTATTATTCTGCCGTAAAACGGAATGTGCAGACCAAACCGTAAGGCCTAGAGACTTGAAACTTGGCCAAATGGTAGGACCCAATTTGGGGAGAGGTTGACAGAGTATCAACCCGATTGGCCTATAGGTGGCGCTATAACGACGGAAATCACGTTTATGCTCATAACTCCTAGAAATCTTGTCCAAATGTCAAGTGTCTTATATCACTGGAATCCTTGCGTCAAGACGAACAAAACGTATATCTCCGATTTTATTTGCGCCTAGAATTTTTTTTCGCTATTTTCGATTTTGTCGAAAAAAATAAAAACGAACTAATCCTAGGTTTTTCGACCGATCGGAACCATTCCAGTGCTGTAATATTCCTTGGAGCGTGAATATCAAAAGTTATCAAAAAAAAGTTGAACTTTCGACTCACCGTCGTAAAGCCACGCCCAAACGCCCCCTATGGGCGGAGCCTCTAGGTCTTAAATGGCTATAACTTGGGATTAGAAAGAGGTATCGACACCAAATTTGGTGTATATATACAGGGGACTATTCTGGGCTCACGTTCAAATAATTGCGCCGCTTGACCACTAGTTGGCGTTATAACACCACCTCAACCTTTGAAGGGCTGTAGCTACAAAAGTGTGGGACCGATCAACTTGAAATTTGGCACGGTTGCTCTTGGTCTAGGGTACTATTAATGTCTAAAAGGAATTTTGCATGGCTCAAGAAACATAGCCGCCATCAGCCAATCAAGAAAAAGCAGCTATTAGACAGGGTTAACGAAGGCCGATCGAAACGAAACGCGGTGGGCCTGTTTGTCTCTTGGCCATGAAGGTCTGTGCAGAGTAAGAAAAAATTCGGCCTCCGGGGGGCGCTATAACGTTTTTTTAGTGTTTAAATTATTGTGTATTATGTAGTGTTTTAGATATCCACAAGATCCTCATATCATTTAATAGAGGTACTTACAATGAACAACTTTCCCTCAAGAAGCAACTGTCTCAGTAAAATCGTTTGTTAGATATTCATCATTTTCTTTTAAACCTACTTTTGCAAACTAGTCCTAGGTTTTTTGACCAATCTGAACCAATCCAGTGCTGGAATATTCCATAGACATTGAATATCAATAATTATCAAAAAAAAGTTGAACTTTGCACTCGTCGTCGCAACACCACGGTCAAAAGTACGAAGAGGCGGTGCCACAAATACTTAAATGGCTATCATTTATGATAGGAATGAGATATCAACACGAAACTTGGTACACATATGTATAGACCTAGACTGAGTTCACATGCAAAAAATAGCAGAGATTGTCCACTAGGTGGCGCAATAACCTAAGAACAAAGAACGATGACTATAGCATATGTATACGACACATAAATATTTGTCTCACCTACTATTTTGCACATAACATCTGCTTTCAGATTCTTATAAGGGTCTATTAGGATAATTACATATCTTAGAAAACATGCCGACCAACAGCCAGCCAGCATTAACCATGTACGAGTCCAGCGATTACAACTAAACTGATGGGCTTTTTTGTCTTATGTTCTCAAGTGTCTGTGAGGATTTTTGGCTCATCATTCCGGAAATATTTGCATCTAGAACAATGGGTGTAACGTTAACTGTCCCCTAGATCAGTGGTTTTCAAAAGTATTCCTGGAAGCCCACTGCTCTGCACATATACAAAAGTCTTCTATTTTAAACAAATCCACTTTAATCATCAGTAGAGATTTGTATGAACTGACCTGATTGTGTCAGATGAGGGAATCATAGAAAATGTGCTGAGCATTGGGTCTGGAGAAACCACTGTGTTTCACTTAGTTGAAAGTACTGCTCTAGATGTTTATGTTTATATGAAAAACAATTTTGTGAATTTGCTGTACTATCTGGGCAAATATCAATATGAAACATAAAATAAACTTTTGCCGTTGTATTCCTAGATTTGATATGATGTCTCACAGTGATGTGGGAACCATTTCTAACCTGTATTCGTTATTTCATTTGTAACTGCTGTTATGTTCCTTTTGTCCATGGGTTTGCATCTGCATGAAAATTATTATAAGATTCAATGATCTGCAGTCATTTACCTCATTAAAACTAAAAGACTTGAGGTTATCAATTCAAGCATTTTGAAATTTGACATTTTCAAAATGGGCCAGACTAAGTATATCTAACCAATTAACTAGTTATGTGAAGCTTATGACAAAATATTAATAGTTTTATTAAGATCAGACAATATATGTCTTTCCAAGACTAGGGCTGGTTGAATAATTAAGTTAAAACTGTGTTTTAAGGACTAGTCTGAAGAACTAGTAGTTAGTTAGGGCTAATCAGTCTTACTATTTGGATTTAAATATAATTTAAATAATTTAAATATTTTTTCACATGATACTTAAAGCAGTTATGTTCAGTCATGAAGACAAAAATGTATGACTAACTTTTAAGACTAGTCTTAGAGATTAATGTTACTGACCATTGGTTTAAGTGTAGTTACAGACTAAAATTTAGGTTTATGTTTTAGTTGTCTTACTTGAAAATAGCTTACAATGGCCTATCTTTAAATATATCAGGGCCATAGTTTTGTCTTAAGATGTACACCAGTAATGTTTTTTAAAAGGTTTGTTTGTAAAAAGTACCTAAATGTTTTTAAATAACTAATGGCTAGTCATGCATCAATTTAAACCTGTGGGAAACAACCCAATAAAGTTATAAAGCTTCAAATGTTGTCTTAGAATTCTTCAAATCCTAAAGGTATGAAAAAGATTGCTGTAAATATGTGGATCCTTAAAGAACAGGCCAACATTAGAAATAATTACTAATAATCACACATAAAGAGAATATATATTTGGTTATCAGTAGCTTTAGTATTTTAATCTATTTTCCATGACATAAACATGTCATGATGTGTCTTATAAAGTTTTTAATAATTGTTTATAGAATTATTGCAATGAAATTGTAATGTTATGATATAATTGGTTGTTTTAAATGTAAATGATTTACTGAAAACTTACTCAAGCACAGCACATGTGTGAACACAAATAAGTGCTTAATAGCAAATCTGACTGACATTTGCTTAATGACATCATATTTGTTATTAACTCCATTTGATATAAACAACACATCTGGATTTGTTATGTTTAGGCCTACTATAATATGACAGAGGCTGTCATCTGAAATACTTGTATGTTTGCACATAATATTTATGTCAAAGAATATATATGTTCTTTAAGAACAATTACGTTTGTTAATAAAAAAAATAGTCTAAAAGATTTAAACAAGCAACCATTTAGTAAGACCTACAGAATATATCTCTATGAACTAAAATGACTGTTTCAGATGAGAGAAACATACAAAATGTGCAGAGCATGTTTGTGTATATGTTCCTTTTGTCCATAGAAATATATACGGTTTAATAACTTGCATACCTCACTTTATTTACCTAATTAAAACAGAAAGCCTTCATGGTACTCGATTAAAGGACATGAACATGAATCTGCTAAATGAAATGATATTTGTTATTGACACGATTTAATAACATCATCCACCATTCAGATAAAGTATCTGGTTATGTTTATTAAATTGTTTCAGTTCTTACACTCAACAACAGTAAAGCCAGTGCAGTACAATTTTCTCTACACTGTATAAATATATATATATCAAATACAAAAACAACTTTGCAGAAGTATAGCTATCACACAGTCATTTTGAAAACGGCTCTGACGAACGGCCCCTAAAGCTTATGACAAAGCATACAATGTATTATTGAGATCAGGCAATATACTCAAATTCCTTATTGTGGTTTTTAGGTGCAATTTTCCGTTATGTCCACTAGATGGTAGAAGAGGATCAATCACTGGCTGACATTTGCACTCACAGAAAACACAGTTAAAGAGTAATCATCATCTAAGTTTACTATTAATAGAAATCTGTTCACATTTAAAGGTGCAGTGTGTAAATTTTAGAAGGATCTCTTGACAGAAATGCAAAATGATATAAAAAACTATATTATCAGGGGTGTATAAAGACCTTTCATAATGAACCGGTATGTGTTTATTACCTTAGAACGAGACCTTTTTATCTACATACACCGAGTGTCCCCTTACATGGAAGTCACCATTTTGTGGCGCCATTTTTCTACAGAAGCCCCTAACGGACATTTTTTTACTAAGTTGTCTCCGACGATGACATGTTTGTCTGGTGGCGGCTACCGTAGCTTCTCTATGTGTTTCAAAAGCGAGGGGTGAGCAGTGGACTAAGCCATTGGTTGCAATTCGTGACCTCACCACTAGACGCCGCTAAAATGTACACACTGCACTTTTAACTTCATGATTTTACTGTTATAATATTAAAATCACATTTAGTTAAAGACTACCACTTCAATTGTTCTGAGTTATCAGTTTTAACACTCATGTCATTTTATGAAAGCTGTGAAACGTGAACATAATTTTGGAGGCACTTACACGACATTTGCAGTAAGAATTATATATTTTTAGTTTTTTATAAAAAAAAAAACATACCAAATGAGTGTGTAACCATGTCAATATTAAGTCTTGTTCTTTAACAGTCTTGTTTCTCCTTTCTCAGATAAACGTGTGTGTGTACAATATACAATGCAGAATATCTATATGGCCATGTCCTTAAACGTCTTGTGATCTAAATGGCTTGAACCCCGGTAATCGCTGCTAGCAGCTATATTTAGGGTTTCGAGCACGAAGTGCTGAAAACCTATTGTATTTGTCTGTTTTATTATTAGGGGTTCAAGCCCGTAGGGCTGAAACCCTATTGTATTTGTATGGATTTTTATTATTATTCTAGTTATTATTTTTCTTCTGCCGTAAAACGGATCGTGCAGACCAAACCGTAAGGCCTAGACACTTGAGACTTGGCCAAATGGTAGGACCCAATTTGGGGAGAGGTTGATAGAGTATCAACGCGATTGGCCTATAGGTGGCGCTATAGCAATAACAAACGCGTTGATGCTCATAACTTCCACAAATCTTGTCCAAATGTCAAGTGTTTTATATCACTGGAATCCTTGCGTCAAGTCGAACAAAACGTATATCTCCGATTTCATTTCCGTCATGAAATTTTTTTCGCTATTTTCGATTTTGTCAAAAAAAATAAAAACGAACTAGTCCTAGGTTTTATGTCCGATCGGAACCATTCCAGTGCTGTTATATTCCTTGGAGTGTGAATATCAAAAGTTATCAAAAAAAATTTGAACTTTCGACTCACCGTCGTAAAGCCACGCCCAAACGCCCCAATGGGCGGAGCCTCTTGGACTTAAATGGCTATAACTTGGGATTGGAAAGAGGTATCGACACCAAATTTGGTACACATATACAGGGGACTATTCTGGGGTCACGTGCAAAAAATTGCGCCGCTTGACCACTAGTTGGCGCTATAACACCACCTCAACTTTGAAGGTCTGTAACTATAGAAATATGCGACCAATCAACTTGAGATTTGGCACCGATGCTCCTGGTCTAGGGTCCTATCTATGTCTAAAAGGAATTTCGCGTAGCTAAAAGAACATGGCCGCCATCGGCCAATCAAGAAAAAGCAGCTAAGAGACAGTGTTAACGGAGGCCGATCGAAACGAAACGCGTTGGGCCTGTTTGTCTCTTGGCCTTGAAGGTCTGTGCAGAGTAAGAAAAAATTCGGCCTCCGGGAGGCGCTATCACGTTTTTTCAGTGTTTAAGTGATTGTGTATTATGCAGTGTTTCAGATATCAACAAGATCTTCATATCATTTAATAGAGGTACTTATAATGAACAACTTTTCCTCAAGAAGCATTTGTCTCAGTCGAATCGTTTGTTAGATATTCATCATTTTCTTTTAAACCTACTTTTGCGAACTAGTCCTAGGTTTTTTGACCAATCTGAACCAATCCAGTGCTGGAATATTCCTTAGACACTGAATATCAATAATTATCAAAAAAAAGTTGAACTTTGCACTTGTCGTCGCAACACCATGGTCAAAAGTACGAAGAGGCGGGGCCACAAATACTTAAATGGCTATCATTTATGATAGGAATGAGATATTAACACAAAACTTGGTACAAATATGTATAGACCCCGGCCAAGGTCACATGCAAAAAATTGCAGAGATTGTCCACTAGGTGGTGCTATAACCTAAGAACAAAGAACGATGACTATAGCATATGTATACAACACATAAATATTTGTCTGACCTACTTGTTATTTTGCACATAACATCTGCTTTCAGATTCTTATAATGGTCTATTAGGATAATTACATATCTTAGAAAACATGCCAACCAGCATTTACCATGTACGAGTCAAGCGTAATGGTGTGCGATCACAACTAAACTGATGGGCCTGTTTGTTTTATGTTCTCAAGTGTCTGTGAGGATTTGTGGCTCATCATTCCGGAAATATTTACATCTAGAACATTGGGTGTCACCTTAACTTTCCCCTAGATCAATGGTTCTTAATGTTATTCCTGTGTATATTGTTGTATGTGAGTATTAAGTCTTATTCTCCATCATTGCGATTTCTGCTTGCTTTTATAAATGTGTCTGTGTGTGTGTGTGTGTGTGTGTGTGTGTGTGTGTGTGTGTGTGTGTGTGTGTGTGTGTGTGTGTGTGTGTGTGTGTGTGTGTGTGTGTGTGTGTGTTTAGGTCATTCAATTCAATTTTTCAATTCAATTTTATTTATATAGCGCTTTTCACAATACTCAATTGTTTCAAAGCAGCTTTACATTAATAGAAGCAGTAAAAGCACAGAAAAATGACAGATAGTACAACATAATACACAATAGCATAAGCAGTCAAATTTGCTGCGGCTATGACTCGACATTATGAGCGAGCGTATTACTAATGTAACGTCTAGAAGAAGAAGCTAAATTAAGCCCAAGCAGGCTACCTCCCCGGGCTAAAAAACCCCCTAGGAGAAAAAAAACAAAACCCCGGGTTGTTTAGCCGAGGAAATAAACATTAAAAAGTCCTAGGAGGGAAAAACCCTTGGGAGATATATATGTATATACACACATATAAACGGATAAGGAGATTAAGCGGAGATTAAGCGGAGATTAAGCGGGTTCTGCCGGTGGTCGTTGGTCAGGCATCAGCTGGGCATCACATTGATGGACGACCAGTAGATCAGAGGTGTGCCGACTTTCACATCTACCGGAACTGGGTCTGTTTGTCCCATTGTCCTCAGGGTCGAGGACAAGACAGGGAGAGAAAAACAAAATCATATTAGCGTAGGGGCCGTTCACATGTAATGCAAGTGTCACACAGTGATGTGGTTTAATCAGCTTAGTTTCAGACAGACTAACTATTGAGGCATAATTATATATACACATGCTGGTTGTATCAGGGCTACAACATATTAGGATGCCCAAAAAGAGGGTTAAACAATTAGCAACATACTGTGCCTTGTCTGCCACCATATATGGTAAAGTCGATGCCATTTATATCCATAGCAACTGCAAAAAATTGCAGAGATTGTCCACTAGGTGGTGCTACAACATGAGAACAATGAACAATGTCTATAGCATATGTATATGATATATAAGTATTGGTCTGACCTAATTGTTATTTGCATATAAAATCTACTTTCAGGTTCATCTTTCTGACAAATGTGTGCGAAGTAAAAGTTCTCTAGATCAGTCGTTCTCAACACACCTGCTTCAAATAATTAGCACAATAGTAGAGATCTCTTTGAACTAAACTGATTGTGTCAGATGAGAGAAACATTCAAAATGTGCAGAGCAGTGGTCCTCCAGAAATGAATTGCTGCTATCAAGAGGATATATGTCTGGCTGTATTTACATCAGTAGCATTAGGATTCTATTCTACCTTCCATGACATAAACGTGTCCTGACATGATGTATAATACAAAGTAGTTACATTTTTATACGTTCTTTTTTAAAATATTGCACCCAAAACTTTATGTAATAATGCAATTGGTTATTATTCACATACATGACCTGCTAGAACCCAACTAAATAGTTGCACTTTATGAAAGTGAACACAGACAAATGCACACCAGCAAATATGCTGCAAATCTACTAAATGACATGACATTTGTTATTGACACAATTTGATATTGAAAGCATATCTGGATAAGTTATTTATTGGCCCAGCCTAAAATCGCATGCCAATAATTGCAGAGCTATACCACTATTTGACAATTTAACATGACAGAGCCTAAAAATTTTTCTATTAAAATATGTAACATTGCTTTATTGTTTCCAAATCCAAAAATCAGTATTCTCTTATATACTCTCTGTGTGAAACACAGACCCTCATTAACATACTTAAGAGCATGCTTATTAAGATTTGAATTAAAAATGTGCCTATTTTTTGCCTTTACACTACTAATTTTATGTTATATTAAGTGTAAAATTATTATTTATTATTTAAAATGTATACTCAATGAAATTGTGTTCACAGGTTTCATCAATGGATGCATGATTTAACTTTATGAAGTCATTTATTATTATGTTAAATAAACATTTCGTCAATCATTCAAATAGGTTGATGAACTCTTGAAGGACATCAAGCATATGGAGATTGTTCATTTATTTCAAAGTCTTATTTCCTAACTCTGCCATTTCTGCTTCTGTGTGTAAATGCATATATGTGTGTTAGCTTATTCTTCATCATTGCTGTGTTATAGGTTAGCCCTGTAAGACTTATATCTCTATATCAGAACATCATAGAGAAATTGTGGTGGGCTGTTTTGTCTCATGTTAACAATTTTTGAAACATTTTGTGTGGCAAATCTTGCAACGGCATGCACCACATCATTTTCTCTTCAAAAAATTTACCTAATTGGTAACATGTTAGTATTTCATATTCTAAGTATATATGATAACAATGCAGCAAATCTAAACAGGCATGCCCTTAAAGGTCTTAAAGGGTCATATTATGAGTTTAAGATGTAAAATGAATCGTCGGTGTCCCCAGAGTGTGTATGTGAAGTGTTAGCTGACAATACTCCACAGCTAATTTAATATAGCATGTTAAAATTGACACTTTGTAGGCCTGAGCAAAAGTGTGCCGTTTTTGAGTGTTTCATTTAAAATGCAAATGAGTGGATGAAATGCAAACACTGATCACAATGATGGTGGTTTGTTGTAATTGAAACTCAATTGTGCTCTCGATTATTTTATTTTTTATCTTTTTCACGTTTTCTAGGTTGATAAAAGCACTGGGGACCCATTATAGCACTTACACATGGAAAAAATCAGATTTTCACGCTATGACCCCTTTAAGGTCCCAGATCGCTTGAACCCCGCTAATCGCTGCTTGCAGCTATATTTATTATTATTATTTTTCCGCCATAAAACGCGTCGCCCAGCACAAACCGTAAGTCGTAGAAACTTGCCACTTGGTCAACTGGTTGTATATTAGCAGGCTACTCAGACACAGTGAACCAGCCAAATCGGCCCATAGGTGGCGCTATAGCAATGCCCGACGCGTTTGGGCTCATAACTCCTAAACCGGCCATCATACACTCAAGTGTTTGATATCATTGTAATCCCTGGCTCCAAACTTAAAAAATGTATATCTCCGTTTTCATTTCCGTCATTAAAAATTTTCCGCTATTTTCGATTTTGTCGAAAAAAATAAAAACGAACTAGTCCTAGGTTTTTCGCCCGATCGGAATCATTCCAGTGCTAAAATGTTCCTTGGAGTTTGAATATCAATAATTATCAAAAAAAAGTTGAACTTTCGACTCACGGTCAACATGCCACGCCCACACGTCTGAATTGTGGGCAGGCACTAGAACATTATTGGCTATAACTGGGGACAGGAATGAAGTATCAACACGACACTTGGTACTTGTGATGAGAGTCATGGCCTGAGGTTTCATGCATCGTTTCGTCACAGCGCCACCTAGTGGTCAGACGAATCAAATAATCCTTATAACTTAGGCTGAGATTAACGTATTTTCATGCGACGTTTTTCCTTGGAGTCCTGAATTGTTGCCGAGTCCAATGATACCAAGCATGCCAGGTTTTGCTTTACGGTTGGTTCTGCACAGGAAAATAGCGCTTAAAAAACATGCGCGAATAACTCCTCGAGGGTTCATCCGATCGACTCGAAACAACCATAGGAAGAATATTGTATTACCTTCTGAACAAAAAGTTCTATTGGCATTATGTTAAAATTTCCATCAGAAATGGCCGAAAATTGCAAAAAACGAAAAATTTACTCCAAATTTTGTGTTTTTTACACATAAATGGTTATAACTCCGCAACGAAATGATATTTTTTTACCAGATTTGATACGCTGATGTCTGAGCAGAGTCTGAGGCAATACAAAAAAAATGGTATGCCTGCACCACTAGTTGGCCTCATAATTGAACAAAACCTTTGACGTTGAGCTAGCACAATGGTCATACAACAGTTTTTTTCACTAAACTTAAGTGTATAGCCATGATACTAGCTAGATGTAACACATTCATGACATTGCATGCACAAGTTTTTCATAGCGCCACCTAGTGGTTATTTGTTATTTTGACTTAAAAATACTGCAACCTTATATCTAAAATCATGAGTCATCGTGGATTATGCCTTTCATGGCTTTGAGTATAATCATTGGTGGATTGCAATTCACTCCCAACCAATCAGAATACCCTAGCAACCATTTAGCAAGAGCTGTATCTTTGTATCAGAACATCGTAGAGATATGGGGTTCGGCTCGTTTGACTTTTTTACACTATTTTAACATTTTGTGACCCAAGTTTTGCCACTGTAAGCACCACAAACATTTCCTTCAGTGTTCTATTTGTCAATGCTTCGTGAGAAGAGAGGGAGACATTTCACTGAATGATAGCACCTTTTTTGCTGATGACTTTGAACAGGTGTGTGAGGTAGCTTATTTTTTATAATTTATTTTGTACAATTCAGCAAAACTACACAGGCATGCCCTTAAAGGTCTTAAGGTCCCAAATCGCTTGAACCCGACTCAATGGCCTTGTAATTCAACTAATCACGGCCATTTCTGAATTGTATTTTACGGTATAAATCTGAAAAACTAATTCTCGTTAACAAATTATCAGATTGACTTAACATTAAGGATGTGACATGTTTGTCCTATAGGTGCACCTGTGTGTAAGCTACATAGTCTGTCTGAACCGTTTCTGACCATCTCTTACGTTTTTCTGGATGCGATGTGGTGTATCAGCCTGGTCGACGACATCTGACATGTTGTATGTGCTTTAATGCTCGAAACCCGGTAAACGCTGCTTGCAGCTTTAATTAGGGGTTCAAGCCCGTAGGGCTGAAACCCTATTGTATTTGTATGGATTTTTATTATTAGGGGTTCAAGCCCGTAGGGCTGAAACCCTATTGTATTTGTATGGATTTTTATTATTCTAGTTATTATTTTTCTTCTGCCGTAGAACGGATCGTGCAGACCAAACCGTAAGGCCTAGAGACTTGAGACTTGGCCAAATGGTAGGACCCAATTTGGGGAGAGGTTGATAGAGTATCAACCCGATTGGCCTATAGGTGGCGCTATAGCGATAACAAACGCGTTGATGCTCATAACTCCCAGAATTCTTGTCCAAATGTCAAGTGTCTTATATCTCTGGATTCCTTGCGTCAAGACGAACAAAACGTATATCTCCGATTTCATTTCCGTCATGAAATTTTTTTCGCTATTTTCGATTTTGTCGAAAAAAATAAAAACGAACTAGTCCTAGGTTTTTTGTCCGATCGGAACCGTTCCAGTGCTGTAATATTCCTTGGAGTGTGAATATGAAAAGTTATCAAAAAAAGTTGAACTTTATACTCGTCGTCGTCAAGCCACGCCCAAACGCCCCCAATGGGCGGAGCCTCTTGGACTTCAATGGCTGTAACTTGGGATTGGAAAGAGGTATCGAAACCAAATTTGGTACACATATACAGCGGACTATTCTGGGGTCACGTGCAAAAAATTGCATCGCTTGACCACTAGTTGGCGCTATAACACTACTTCAACTTTGAAGAGCTGTAACTAGAGAAATATGGGACCGATCAACTTGAGATTTGGCACGGGTGCTCTTGGTCTAGGGTACTATCTGTGTGGGAAAGGAATTTCGCGTAGCTCAAAAAACATGGCCGCCATCGGCCAATCAAGAAAAAGCAGCTATTGGGCAGGGTTAACGGAGGCCGATCGAAACGAAACGTGGTGGACCTGTTTGTCTCTTGGCCATGAAGGTCTGTGCAGAGTAAGAAAAAATTCGGCCTCCGGGAGGCGCTATCACGTTTTTTCAATGTTTAAGTGATTGTGTATTATGCAGTGTTTCAGATATCAACAAGATCTTTATATCATTTAATAGAGCTACATTTAATGAACAACTTTTCCTCAAGAAGCACTTGTCTCAGTCGAATCGTTTGTTAGATATTCATAATTTTCTCTTAAACCTACTTTTGCGAACTAGTCCTAGGTTTTTTGACCGATCTGAACCAATCCAGTGCTGGAATATTCCTTAGACACTGAATATCAATAATTATCAAAAAAAAGTTGAACTTTGCACTCGTCGTCGCAACACTACGGTCAAAAGTACGAAGAGGCAGGGCCACAAATACTTAAATTGCTATCATTTATGATAGGAATGAGATATCAACATGAAACTTGGTACACATATGTATAGACCCAAGCTGAGGTCACATGCAAAAAATTGCAGAGATTGTCCATTAGGTGGCGCTATAACTTAAGAACAAATAACCATAACTATAGCATATGTATATGACACATAAATATTTGTCTGACCTACTTGTTATTTTGCACATTACATCTACTTTCAGGTTCTTATAATGGTCTATGAGGATAATTATTTATCTTTGAAAACATGCCACTCAACAGCCAACCAGTATTAACCATGTACGAGTCAAGCCTAATGGTGTGTGATTACAACTAAACTCATGGGACTGTTGGTCTTATGTTTCCAAGTGTCTGTGAGGATTTTTAGTTCATCTTTCTGAAAATCTTTGCATCTAACACAATGTGTGCAAAGTAAACAGTTCTCTAGATCAGTGGTTCTCAACACACCTGCTTCACATAATCAGCACAATAGTAGAGATCTCTATTAACTAAACTGATTGTGTCAGATGAGAGAAACATACAAAATGTGCAGAGCAGTGGTTCTCCAGAAACGGAGTAGAGAACCACTGCTCTATATGTTTATGTTTATATGAAAAAACTATTTTGTGAACTAATACTTGGTTTTTCACTCAACACCACTAAAGCCAATGCAATACAATTTCCTGTAGTCTGTGAGCAAATATGAATGCCAAATTGTTATCACCAATTGTACGTCTTATTCCTTTAGTTGTTTAGCTTTGAATTACAAAAACAACTTTTCAAAACTACTAGAATTTTTTCAGTCAACAACAATAAAATCAGCGCAGTACATTTTTCTGTC
The DNA here is from genome assembly GCF_030506205.2 of Paramisgurnus dabryanus. Classification (NCBI taxonomy): domain Eukaryota; kingdom Metazoa; phylum Chordata; class Actinopteri; order Cypriniformes; family Cobitidae; genus Paramisgurnus; species Paramisgurnus dabryanus. Next base: position 15,246,350 of record NC_133353.1, on the reverse strand, counting down.
CTCTGTGTGTAAAGGTATATCAAATACAAAATGTAATGAATTTGAATACCTGCTTTTGTAAGCATATATTTCATGTGATGTCACACATTGGTGTAGGTGCCATTTGTACGACTGAATTGCAGCATGTGTGTTTAAAGGAACTCATAAAGATATGGATTAAAGTTTTTCATTATCTCCATTTATTTACATCAGTAGCATTAGGATTCTATTCTACCTTCCATGACATAAACGTGTCCTGACATGATGTATAATACAAAGTTGTTACATTTTTATATGTTATTTTTCAAATATTGCACCAAAAACTTCATGTGATAATGCAATTGGTTATTATTCACATAAATGACCTGCTAGAACCCAACTAAAAAGCAGCACTTTATGAAAGTAACACAGACAAATGCTCACCAGCAAATCTGCTGCAAATCTACTAAATAACATGACATTTGTTATTGACATAATTTGATATTGAAAACATATCTGGATCAGTTATTTATTGGCCCAGCCTAAAATCACATGAAAATAATTGCAGAGCTATACCACTATTTGACAATTTAACATGACAGAGCCTAAAAATGTTTCTATTAAAATATGTAACTTTGCTTTATTGTTTCCAAATCCATAAATTAGTATTCTCTTACAATAACACAATAAAAGGATTATATGAAAAATATATACTCTCTGTGTGAAACACAGACCCTCATTAATATACTTAAGAGCATGCTTATCAGGATTTGAGTTAAAAATGTGTCTACCTTTATTTACTTTTAAATATTCAATACTAATTTTATGTTAAATTAATTGTAAAAGGAAAACAATAATTTTAGCCAACAGATGGCAGAAGGTCATCTTCTGCCATCTGCTGGCTAAAATTATTATTTATTATTTAAAATGTATACTCAATGAAATTGTGTTCACAGGTTTCATCAATGGATGCATGATTTAACTTTATGAAGTCAGTATTATTATGTTAAAATAACATTTCGTCAATCATTCTGACGGTATCCGTTTTAACAGTCATGTGACATTCGAACATAGGATAAACATTTAAATAGGTTGATGAACTCTTAAAGGACACCAAGCATATGGAGATTGGTCATTTATTTCAAAGTCTTATTTCCTAACCCTGCCATTTCTGCTTCTGTGTGTAAATGCATGTATGTGTTTTAGCTTATTCTTCATCATTGCTGTGTTATAGATTAGCCATATGAGACCTATATCTCTATATCAGAACATCGTAGAGAAATTGTGGTGGGCTGTTTTGTCTCATGTTAACAATTTTTGAAACATTTTGTGTGACAAATCTTGCAACAGCATGCACCACATAATTTTCTCTTCAGAAAATTTACCTAATTGGTAACATGTTAGTATTTCATATTCTAAGTATATTTGATAACAATGCAGCAAATCTAAACAGGCATGCCCTTAAAGGTCTTAAAGGTTCATATAATGAGATTTTTTAAAGATGTAAAATAAATTGTTTGTGTACCCAGAGTGTGTATGTGAAGTGTTATCTCAAAATACTCCACAGATCATTTATTATAGCATGTTAAAATTGACACTTTGTAGGCCTGAGCAAAATTGTGCAGTTTTTGGGTGTTTCCTTTAAAATGCAAATGAGTGGATGAAATGCAAACACTGATCACAATGATGGTGGTTTGTTGTAATTGAAATTCAATTGTGCTCTCGATTATTTTATTTTTTATCTTTTTCATGTTTTCTAGGTTGATATAAGCACTGGGGACCCAATTATAGCACTTACACTTGGAAAAAGTCAGATTTTCACGCTATGACCCCTTTAAGGTCCCAGATCGCTTGAACCCCGCTAATCGCTGCTTGCAGCTATATTTATTATTATTAGGGGTTCAAGCCCGAAGGGCTGAAACCCTATTGTATTTGTACTGATTTTTATTATTATTATTATTATTATTATTATTATTATTATTATTATTATTTTTATTATTTTTCTTCTGCCGTAAAACGGATCGTGCAGACCAAACCGTAAGGCCTAGAGACTTGAGACTTGGCCAAATGGTAGGTCTCATTCGTGCGCGAAGATGACAGAGTGTCATCCCAATCGGCCTATGGGGGGCGCTACAGCGATGGCAAACGCGTTGATGCTCATAACTTCAACAATTCTTGTCCAAATGTCAAGTGTCTTATATTCCTGGATTCCTTGCGTCAAGACGAACAAAATGTATATCTCCGATTTCATTTCCGTCATTAAAAATTTTCCGCTATTTTTGATTTTGTCGAAAAAAATAAAAACGAACTAGTCCTAGGTTTTTCGCTCGATCGGAATCGTTTCGGTGCTAAAATGTTCCTTGGAGTTCGAATATCAATAATTATTGAAAAAAAGTTGAACTTTCGACTCACGGTCGACATGCCACGCCCAAACGTCTGAAGTGTGCGCAGCCACTAGGGATTTATTGGATATAACTGCGGACAGGAATGAAGTATTAACACGACACTTGGTACTTGTGATGACAGTCATGGCCTGAGGTGGCATGCGTCGTTTCGTCACAGCGCCACCTAGTGGTCAGACGAATCATTTAAACGCTTATAACTTAGGCTGAGTTTAACATATTTTCATGCAACTTTTTTCTTTGGAGTCCTGAATTGTTGCCGAGTCCAACGATACCAAGCATGCCAGGTTTTGCTTTACGGTTGGTTCTGCACAGGAAAATAGCGCTTAAAAAACACGCGCGAATAACTCCGCGAGGGTTATTCCGATCGACTCGAAACGACCATAGGAAGAACATTGTATTATCTTCTGAACAAAAAGTTCTATTGGCGTTATGTTAAAATTTTCATCAGAAATGGCCGAAAATTGCAAAAAAACGAAAAATTACCTCAAAATTTTGTGTTTTTACACATAAATGGTTATAACTCCGCAACGAAATGATATTTTTTCACCAGATTTGATACGCTGATGTCTGAGCACAGTCTGAGGCAATACAAAAAAAATGGTATGCCTGCACCACTAGTTGGCCTCATAATTTAACAAAACCTATGACATTGAGCAAACCCTATGGTCAAACAACTGTTTTTTTAATAAACTAAAGTGTACAGCCATGATACTAGCTAGATGTAACACAGTCATGACCTGAGATTCCATGCACGAGTTTGTCATAGCGCCACCTAGTGGTAATTTGTTATTTTCACTTAAAAATACCGTAACCTTACATTTAAAATCATGAGTCATCATGGATTATTCCTTTCATGGCTTTGAGTATAATCATTGATGGATTGCAAGTCACTCCCTAGCAACCAATGAGAATACCCTAGCAACCATTTAGCAAGCTGTATCTCTGTATCAGAACATCGTAGAGACGTGGGGTTCGGCTCTTTTGACTCATTAACCCTATTTTAACATTTTGTGACCCGAGTTTTGCCATTGCAGGCACCACAAACATTTCCTTCAGTGTTCTATTTGTCAATGTTCCGTGAGAAGAGAGGGAGACATTTCACTGAACGATAGCAATTTTTGCTAATAACTTTGAACATGTGTGTCTGGTATCTTATTTTTCATCATTTATTTTGTACAATGCAGCAAATCTACACAGCCATGCCCTTAATGGTCTTAATGTCCCAAATCGCTTGAACCCCGGTAATCGCTGCTTGCAGCTATATTTATTATTATTATTATTAGTTATTATTATTCTGCCGTAAAACGGAACGTGCAGACCAAACCGTAAGGCCTAGAGACTTGAAACTTGGCCAAATGGTAGGACCCAATTTGGGGAGAGGTTGATAGAGTATCAACCCGATTGGCCCATAGGTGGCGCTATAGCGATAACAAACGCGTTGATGGTCATAACTTCCACAAATCTTATCCAAATCTCAAGTGTCTTATATCCCTGGATTCCTTGCGTCAAGGCGAACAAAACGTATATCTCCGATTTCATTTCCGTCATGAATTTTTTTTCGCTATTTTCGATTTTGTAAAAAAAAATAAAAACGAACTCGTCCTAGGTTTTTCGTCCGATCGGAACCGTTCCAGTGCCGTAATATTCCTTGGAGTGTGAATATCAAAAGTTATCAAAAAAAAGTTGAACTTTCGACTCGCCTTCGTCAAGCCACGCCCAAACGCCCCCAATGAGCGGAGCCTCTTGACCTTAAACGGCTATAACTTAGGAAGGGAAGGAGGTATCGACACCAAATTTGGTACACATATACAGGGGACTATTCTGAGGTCAGGTGCAAAAAATTGCGCCGCTTGACCACTAGTTGTCGCTATAACACCACCTCAACTTTGAAGGGCTGTAACTACGGAAATATGGGACCGATCAACTTGACATTTGACAGGTGTGCTCCTGGTCTGGGGTACTATCTATGTTTAAAAGGAATTTTGCGTAACTCAAAAAACATGGCCGCCATCGGCCAATCAAGAAAAAGCAGCTATTAGACAGGGTTAACGGAGCCCAATCGAAATGAAACGCGGTGGGCCTGTTTGTCTCTTGGCCATGAAGGTCTGTGCAGAGTAAGAAAAAATTCGGACTCCGGAGGGCGCTATCACGTTTTTTCAGTGTTTAAGTGATTGTGTATTATGCAGTGTTTCAGATATCAACAAGATCCTCATATCATTTAATAGAGGTACTTAAAATGAACAACTTTTCCTCAAGCAGCACTTGTCTCAGTCGAATCGTTTGTTAGATATTCATCATTTTCTTTGAAACCTACTTTTGCGAACTAGTCCTAGGTTTTTTGACCGATCTGAACCGATCCATTGCTGGAATAGTCCTTAGACACTGATTATCAATAACTATCAAAAAAAAGTTTAACTTTGCACTCATTGTCGCAACACCACGGTCAAAAGTACGAAGAGGAGGTGCCACAAATACTGCAATGGCTATCATTTATGATAGGAATGAGATATCAACACGAAACTTGGTACACATATGTATAGACCCAGGCCGAGGTCACATGCAAAAAATTGCAGAGATTGTCCACTAGGTGGCGCTATAACCTAAGAAAAAATAACGATAACTATAGCATATGTATACAACACATAAATATTTGTCTGACCTACTTTTTATTTTGCACATAACATCTGCTTTCAGATTCTTATAAGGGTCTTTTAGGATAATTACATATCTTAGAAAACATGACGACCAACAGCCAGCCAGCATTAACCATGTACGAGTCCAGCGTAATGGTGTGCCATTACAACTAAACTGATGGGCCTGTTTGTCTTATGTTCTCAAGTGTCTTTGATGATTTTTGGCTCATCATTCCGGAAATATTTGCATCTAGAACAACGGGAGTTACGTTAACTGTGCCCTAGATCAATGGTTCTCAAAATTATTCCTGGAGGCCCACTGCTCTGCACATATACGAAAGTCTTCTATTTTAAACAAATCTACTTTAATCATCAGTAGAGATTTGTATGAACTGAACTGATTGTGTCAGATGAGAGAAACATACAAAATGTTCCGAGCATTGGGTCTTGAGAAACCAATGCGGTTCACTGAGTTGAAAGTACTGCTCTAGATGTTTATGTTTATATGAAAAACAATTTTATGAATTTGCTGTACTATCTGGGCAAATATCAATATGAAACATAAAATAAAATTTTGTCGTTGTATTACTGGATTTGATGTGATGTCACATAGTGAGGTGGGCACCATTTGTAACCTGTATTCTTTATTTCATTTGTAGCTGCTGTTATGTTCCTTTTGTCCATGGGTTTGCATCTGCATGAAAATTATTATAAGATTTAATGATTTGCAGTCATTTACCTCATTAAAACTAAAAGACTTGAGGTAATCAATTCAAGCATTTTGAAATGTGACATTTTCAAAATGGGCCAGACTAAGTATATCTAACTAATTAACTAGTAATGTGAAGCTTATGACAAAATATTAACAGTTTTATTAAGATCAGACAATATATGTCTTTCCAAGACTAGGGCTGGTTGAATAAACATACAGTAGCCATTAAGTAAAGACTGTGTTTTAAGGACTAGTCTGAAGAACTAGTAGTTAGTTAGGGCTAATCAGTCTTACTATTTGGATTTAAATATAATTTAAATAATTTAAATATTTTTTTCATATGATACTTAAAGCAGTTATGTTTAATCATGAAGACAAAAATGTATGACTAACTTTGAATACTAGTCTTAGAGATTCATGTTACTGACCATTGGTTTATGTGTAGTTACAGACTAAAATTAAGGCTTAAGTTTTAGTTATCTTACTTGAAAATAGCTTACACTGGCCTACCTTTAAATATATCTGGGCCATAGTTTTGTCTTAAGATGTACACCAGTAATGTTTTTTATAAGGTTTGTTTGTAAAAAGTACCTAAATGTTTTTACATAACTAATGGCTAGTCATGCATCAATTTAAACCTGTGGGAAACAACCCTATGAAGTTATAAAGCTTCAAATGTTGTCTTAGAATTCTTCAAATCCTAAAGGTCACTTCACACTGGTCAGACAGACTCCAACAGACGCGTCTGTTGGAGTCTGTCTGACCAGTGTGAAACCCCTGTTGGAAGTTGTTGGATCAAAGTAAATGAGACTTTAGAATGTGGTTGTCTGTTGGTGTCTGTTGGAGTTGGTAGTTGTCTGACCAGTGTGAACTGGCCTTAAAGGTATGAAAAAGATTGCTGTAAATATGTGGATCCTTAAAGAACAATAATAGGCCAACATTAGAAATAATAACTAATAATCACACATAAAGAGAATAAATATTTGGTTATCAGTAGCTTTAGTATTCTAATCTATTTTCCATAACATAAACACGTCATGCTGTGTCTTATAAAGTTTTCAATAATTGTTTATAGAATTATTGCAATGAAATTGTAATGTTATGATACACTTGGTTATTTTAAATATAAATGTTTACTGAAAACTTACTCTAGCACAGCACGTGTGTGAACATAAGGCAAGGCAAGGCAAGGCAAGTTTATTTGTATAGCACATTTCATACACAGAGGTCATTCAAAGTGCTTTACATAGAAATGAGAAAACAATATATAAAAGAGAAAAAAGAAAATTTAAAAATAATAGATACACAATAAAATCACAATAAAAAAAGATACATGAGAATTTTGAATAACAATTAAAGAAAATGAATGTGATTTTAATAAAAACAGTTTAAAATGTTAAACAGAATAAAACAGGAGTAATAGCGGCTTGAGTTAAAGGTGCAGTCAGTGTAAAGCAGCACAGTGCTCATTCAGTAAATGCAGAGTTAAACAGATGTGTTTTTAATCTAGATTTAAAAGTTAGTATTCTAATCTATTTTCTATTTTCTATTTACAAATAAGTGCTTAATAGCAAATCTGACTGACATTTGCTTAATGACATCATATTTGTTATTAACTCCATTTGATATAAACAACACATCTGGATCAGTTATGTATGGACATAGCCAGTTGTTAAATATAAAAAATGTACAGCTTTAGTACTATTTTTAGGCCTACTATAATATGACAGAGGCTGTCATCTGAAAAACTTGTATGTTTGCACATCATATCTATGTCAAAGAATATGTTCTATAAGAACAATTACTTTTGTTTAAAAAAATAGTCTAAAAGATTTAAACAAGCAACCATTTAGTAAGACCTAGATCTCTATGAATTAAAATGACTGTTTCAGATGAGAGAAACATACAAAATGTGCAGAGCATGTTTGTGTATATGTTCCTTTTGTCCATAAAGATATATTCGGTTTAATAACTTGCATACCTCACTTTATTTACCTAATGAAAACAGAAAGCCTTCATGGTACTCGATTAAAGGACATGAACATGAATCTGCTAAATGAAATGATATTTGTTATTGACATGATTTAATAACACCATCCACCATTCAGATAACGTATCTGGTTTTGTTTTATTAAATTGTTTCAGTTCTTACACTCAACAACAGTAAAGCCAGTGCAGTACAATTTTCTCTACACTGTATAATACAAATACAAAAACAACTTTGCAGAAGTATAGCTATCACACAGTCATTTTGAAAACGGCCCTGACGAACGGCCCCTAAAGCTTATGACAAAGCATACAAGTATTATTGAGATCTGGCAATATACTCAAATTCCTTATTGTGGTTTTTAGGTGCAATTTTCCGTTATGTCCACTAGATGGCTGTAGAGGATCAATCACTGGCTGACATTTGCACTCACAGAAAACCCAGAAGATGATTACTCTTTAACTAAGTCTACTATTAATAGAACTCTGTACACATTTAAAGGTGCAGTGTGTAATTTTTAGAAGGATCTCTTGACGAAAATGCAAAATTATATACAAAACTATATTATCAGGGGTGTATAAAGACCTTTCATAATGAACCGGTATGTGTTTATTACCTTAGAACGAGACCTTTTTATCTACATACACTGAGGGTCCCCTTACATAGAAGTCACCATTTTGTGCCGCCATTTTTCTACAGAAGCCCTTAACGGACAAATTTTTTTACTAAGTTGTTTCCGACGATGACATGTTTGTCTGGTGGCGGCTACTGTAGCTTCTCTATGTGTTTCAAAAGCGAAGGGGTGAGCAGTGGACTAAGCCATTGGTTGCAATTCGTGACCTCACCACTAGGTGCCATTAAAATGTACACACTGCACCTTTAACTTCATGATTTTACTGTTATAATATTAAAATCACATTTAGTGAAAGACTACCACTTCAATTGTTCTGAGTTATCAGTTTTAAGACTCATGTCATTTTATGATAGCTGTGAAACGTGAACATAATTTTGGAGGCACTTACACGACATTTGCAGTAAGAATTATATATTTTTTGTTTTTTATAAAAAAAAACTACATACCAAATGAGTGTATAACCATGTCAATATTAAGTCTTGTTCTTTAACAGTCTTGTTTCTCCTTTCTCAGGTAAACGTGTGTGTGTACAATATACAATGCAGAATATCTATATGGCCATGTCCTTAAACGTCTTGTGATCTAAATGGCTTGAACCCCGATAATCGCTGCTAGCAGCTATATTTCTTTTAACTATTTTTCTTCTGCCGTAAAACGGATCGTGCAGACCAAACCGTAAGGCCTAGAGACTTGAGACTTGGCCAAATGGTAGGTCTCATTCGTGCGCGAAGTTGACAGAGTGTCACCCCAATCGGCCGATGGGGGGCGCTACAGCGATGGCAAACGCGTTGATGCTCATAACTTCCACAATTCTGGTCCAAATGTCAAGTGTCTTATATCCCTGGATTCCTTGCGTCAAGACGAATAAAACGTATATCTCCGATTTCATTTCCGTCATTAAAAATTTTCCGCTATTTTCGATTTTGTCGAAAAAAATAAAAACGAACTAGTCCTAGGTTTTTTGTCCGATCGGAACCGTTCCAGTGCTGTAATATTCCTTGGAGTGTGAATATAAAAAGTTATCAAAAAAAAGTTGAACTTTATGTTCGTCGTCGTCAAGCCACGCCCAGACGCCCCCAATGGGCGGAGCCTCTTTGACTTAAATGGCTATAACTTGGGATTGGAAAGAGGTATCGAAACCAAATTTGGTACACATATACAGCGGGCTATTCTGGGGTCACGTGAAAAAAATTACATTGCTTGACCACTAGTTGGCGCTATAACACTACCTCAACTTTGAAGGGCTGTAACTAGAGAAATATGGGACCGATCAACTTGAGATTTGGCACGGGTACTCTTGGTCTAGGGTACTATCTGTGTGAGAAAGGAATTTCGCGTAGGTCAAAAATACATGGCCGCCATCGGCCAATCAATAAAAAGCAGCTATTAGACAGGGTTAACGGAGCCCGATCGAAACGAAACGCGGTGGGCCTGTTTGTCTCTTGGCCATGAAGGTCTGTGCAGAGTAAGAAAAAATTCGGCCTCCGGGAGGCGCTATCACGTTTTTGCGGTGTTTAAGTGATTCTGTATTATGCAGTGTTTCAGATATCAACAAGATCTTCATATCATTTAATAGAGGTACTTACAATGAATAACTTTTCCTCAAGAAGCACTTGTCTCAGTCGAATCGTTTATTAGATATTCATCATTTTCTTTGAAACCTACTTTTGCGAACTAGTCCTAGGTTTTTTGAGCGATCTGAACCAATCAAGTGCTAGAACATTCCTTAGACACTGAATATCAATAATTATCAAAAAAAAGTTGAACTTTGCACTCCTGGTAGCAACACCACGGTCAAAAGTAAGAAGAGGCGGGGCCACAAATACTACAATGGTTATCATTTATGATAGGAATGAGATATCAACACGAAACTTGGTACACATATGTATAGACCTAGGCTGAGGTCACATGCAAAAAATTCCAGAGATTGTCCACTAGGTGGCGCTATAACCTAAGAACAAAGAACGATGACTATGGCATATGTATACGACACATAAATATTTGTATGACCTACTTGTTATTTTGCACTTAACATCTGCTTTCAGATTCTTATAAGGGTCTATTAGGATAATTACATATCTTAGAAAACATGCCGACCAACAGTCAGCCAGCATTGACCATGTACGAGTCCAGCGTAATGGTGTGCGATTACAACTAAACTGATGGGCCTGTGTGTCTTATGTTCTCAAGTGTCTGTGAGGATTTTTGGCTCATCATTCCGGAAATATTTGCATCTAGAACAACGGGTGTTACGTTAACTGTCCTATTCCTGGAGGCCCACTGATCTGCACATATACAAAAGTCTTCTATTTTAAACAAATCTACTTTAATCATTAGTAGAGATTTGTATGAACTGAACTGATTGTGTCAGATGAGATAATCATACAAAATGTGCCGAGCATTGGGTCTCGAGAAACCACTGCATTTCGCTGAGTTGAAAGTACTGCTCTATGTTTATATGAAAAACAATTTTGTGAATTTGCTGTACTATCTGGGCAAATATCAATATGAAACATAAGATAAACTTTTGCCGTTGTATTCCTAGATTTGATGTGATGTCACATAGTGATGTGGGCACCATTTGTAATCTGTATTCGTTATTTCATTTGTAGCTGCTGTTATGTTCCTTTTGTCCATGGGTTTGCATCTGTATAAAAATTATTATAAGATTCAATGATTTGCAGTCATTTACCTCAAAGACTTGAGGTAATCAATTCAAGCATTTTGAAATATGACATTTTCAAAATGGACCAGACTAAGTATATATAACTAATTAACTAGTAATGTGAAGCTTATGACAAAATATTAATAGTTTTATTAAGATCAGACAATATATGTCTTTCCAAGACTAGGGCTGGTTGAATAAACATAAAGTAGCCATTCAGTTAAGACTGTGTTTTAAGGACTAGTCTGAAGAACTAGTAGTTAGTTAGGGCTAATCAGTCTTACAATTTAAACCTGTGGAAAACAACCCAATAAAGTTATAAAGCTTCAAATGTTGTCTTAGAATTCTTCAAATCCTAAAGGTATGAAAAAGATTGCTGTAAATATGTGGATCCTTAAAGAACAGGCCAACATTAGAAATAATAACTAATAATCATACATAAAGAGAATATATATTTGGTTATCAGTAGCTTTAGTATTCTAATCTATTTTCCATGACATAAACATGTCATGATGTGTCTTATAAAGTTTTTAATAATTGTTTATATAATTATTGCAATGAAATTGTAATGTTATGATACAAGTGGTTGTTTTAAATGTAAATGATTTACTGAAAACTTACTCTAGCACAGCACATGTGTGAACACAAATTAGTGCTTGATAGCAAATCTGACTGACATCTGCTTAATGACACCATATTTGTTATTAACTCCATTTGATATAAACAACACATCTGGATCAGTTATGTATGGGCATAGCCAGTGGTTAAATATAAAAATATGTACTTTAGTACTAATTTTAGGCCTACTGTAATATGACAGAGACTCTGTCATCTGAAATACTTGTAAGTTTGCACACAATATCTATGTCAAAGAATATATATGTTCTATAAGAACAATTACTTTTGTTAAAAATAGTCTCAAATATTTAAACAAGCAAACAAATTTATGTAATTAAGGTGATGTATTGACATAATGCTTGTGTAGGAATTGACCTTTGCCCTGCTAAAAAACCTTGTTTTGTCTTTGTTGGTCTCTAATGGTATGTATTGGTTTTATTGGTTCTATGTATTGGTTTTGTTGGTTCTATGTATTGTTTCTAATAGAATATGGCCCAAAATACACTATAGTGTAGTGGTTTTAATGGTAAAAGCTAATGGTTCCTATTGGTATTTTAACAGAAACAATTACAATTTTCTGTAATGGTTTTATTGTTTTTTTCAGCAGGGTGGTTTCTTTCTGAATAGAAATATGAAAACTAAGAAGTAGAAATCTTACTCTAGACTGACTTTACATGTTTTATCATCTGACTTTTATAACCTATCTTATATTTGTTTTATTTTATAATCAAATCATCAAAATGTATTAAAACTGTTTTTAAAAAAACAACAATAGTATTAAATGACAAATGTGTCTATTAACTTGAAATAAAATCTAATTATCTCCACTTCTGTTATCAAATTAAAATATGAATAATTTCTATATATATATATTAATTTTACAAACTCACTACTATAATATTAAAATCAAATAGTTTAAATTAAAACTTGTTTAAAGGTTGAACTGCAGATTAGAGTTAAACCAACATTAAAATCCAAACTTTGACATTTTATCCACTAGATGGCAGTAGAGGATTAATAATTCGGTAGTTGTTAAAAGCTTTTTTTATTATTCATTTCAAGATCAAAAACATTGCATACATACAAGAGGTTTATAATGTGCTTATTTAACATTCAACATAACAATGGATCAAAAAAATAATAAATAAATTAACAACAACATGGGGATATTCTACAATAATTCAATAAAAGAAAAGGTTTAAAAAATGTTATATATTTGCTTTGCTTTTTTATTTTTTAGACTTTTAATAGTTTCAAAATAATTTCTTAATTCCGTTCTAAATAAAATGCTATTGGGTTTATTATTTGCCCATTTTTGTTTATGGATGTGAAATTTTCCATATATAATCAATAAGTTGATTAACAAGTCTTTCTCCACACAGTTACTTTTATAATACAAAAATATATCCTTACCCGCCAACTGAATTAATATTTTGTGAGTTTAAATATCAAGTATTCCACATCAATCCAAAAAGATTAAGTAAATATACATGGATAAAAAAATATTTTATGGATTCTACTTCCAAATTGCAAAAAATGCAAGTAAATTCTATATCTCTTTAGAATCTAAAGACTACTTGTTTCACTGGATAAATTAAATGAACCAATTTATAAGTAATTTCTCTAACCTTATTCATGAGACAGTATTTATGTGATAAACTACAAACCTCTTTCCATACACGTTGACTATATAAGGAGTTCCAGTATGGTTTACATCTAGGCAAATATTCATTTCTACATAGTGTTCTTATAAAAAAGTTATTAATTTTTTTTTCTGGAATATTTACTTCTTTGATACATAACTGAGTATTATGTAAGGAGTTACAATCATAAGATGTATAACCTTGAAATAGTTGAATAAGTCCACTAGGTATGGCATCAAATACAACTGCAAATTCCTTAGCAGTTACTGGAATCTTATAGTGATTGAGGAATTCACAATTATTAAATAGGTGACCATCATCTTTAAATAACTGCCTCACTAATATTATTTTATTATCATACCAATTTCTATAAAATAAGGATTTGTTTTTGTATAGAATATTCTTGTTATTCCAAATAACAGATCTATGTGGAGAAAAGTTTATATCAAAATTGTATCGCAAAAAAATTCCAAACCACCCAATTTCTTAAAAATCATTTCTGGTATGATGTTCCATATACTACCTTTGCAACTTCAGTAACTTTTTATCCACTTATTTTAAAAAAACACAGTTAGCAGTATTAAAATCTAGTACATTTTAAACTCCTTCCTCAACTGGATTGCATAGAATTGACTTTTTAATGTAGTGCGGTCTGTTCTTCCATATGAAATTAAACAAAATAATATCCACCTCTTTTATAACTGATTGTGGGACTTCTAAAGCAAGAGCTGTATACACTATAGTTGTTAAAAGCTTTCACTGCTGGGTCCGTTGTTCATACGTAGATTACTCGGTTAGCTGGATTTCATTGTTGACAATTTAGCTTCATGTTGAATTATTTGGTTCTTCGAAGCTCATCCTAGAGTTGTTGTTATAGTAACATGTCTGTTAGGTTAAAACTGCTCAGGATTCAAATTCAACTCGTAATAAAAAATGATACATACTATTTTAGTAATGTTATTTAAAAAACTATATAATATAAAAAATATAATTAAGACTTTAAGGACTAGTCTGAATAACTAGTAGTTAGTTAGGGCTAATCAGTCTTACTATTTGGATTTAAATATAATTTAAATAATTTAAATATTTTTTCACATGATAATTAAAACAGTTATTTTCAATCAAAAAGGTAAAAATGTATTACTAACTTTGAATACTAGTCTTAGAGATTAATGTTAATGACCATTGGTTTAAGTGTAGTTCCAGACTAAAATTTAGGCTTAAGTTTTAGTTGTCTTACTTGAAAATAGCTTACACTGGCCTACCTTTAAATATATCAGGGCCATAGTTTTGTCTTAAGATGTACACCAGTAATGTTTTTATAAGGTTTGTTTGTAAAAAGTACCTAAATGTTTTTACATAACTAATGGCTAGTCATGCATCAATTTAAACCTGTGGGAAACAACCCAATAAAGTTATAAAGCTTCAAATGTTGTCTTAGAATTCTTAAAATCCTTTATTACCTTAGAACGAGACCTTTTTATCTACATACACCTAGGGTCCCCTTACATGGAAGTCACCATTTTGTTCTGCCATTTTTCTACAGAAGCCCTTAACGGACATTTTTTTTACTAAGTTGTCTCCGAAGATGAAATGTTTGTCTGGTGGCGGCTCCGTAGCTTCTCTATGTGTTTCAAAAGCGAGGGGTGAGCAGTGTAATAAGGCATTGGTTGCATTTCGTGACATCACCACTAGATGCCGCTAAAATTTACACACTGCACCTTTAACTTCATGATTTTACTGTTATAATATTAAAATCACATTTAGTGAAAGACTACCACTTCAATTGTTCTCAGTTATCAGTTTTAACACTCATGTCACTTTATGATAGCTGTGAAACGTGAACATAATTTTGGAGGCACTTACATGACATTTGCAGTAAGACTTTTTTTATTTTAAAAAACTACATACCAAATGAGTGTGTAACCATGTCAATTTTAAGTCTTGTTCTTTAACAGTCTTGTTTCTCCTTTCTCAGGTAAATGTGTGTGTGTACAATATACAATGCAGAATATCTATATGGCCATGTCCTTAAACGTCTTGTGATCCCAAATAGCTTGAACCCCGGTAATCGCTGCTTGCAGCTATATTTAGGGGTCAAGCCCAGAATGGGCGAAGACCCCTATTGTATCCGTTAGTTTTCTTTTTATTATTAGGGGTCAAGCCCAGAATGGGCGAAGACCCCTATTGTATCCGTTAGTTTTCTTTTTCTTTTTCTTTTTCTTTTTCTTTTTCTTTTTAAATATTATTCTTCTTCCTGTTCCATTGCGGTCTATGGCAGCCCATAGAACCGTACATAGGAAAGTTATGAAATTTTGCACACTGACAGAGGACAGTCCAAATAATATCCCTAGCAATTTTGGAGTCTCTATCTCAAACCCGCTAGCGCCACCAACAGTCCAAAGTTGCACTTACGTTTTTGCTTATAACTTCTGATCCGTAAGTCCTAGAAACGAAATTCTTGTTTCCTCTGATTCCTTGGTTCAAGACGATTCGATTAGACCCTATGACGTTATTTTCCGTCATGAAAATTTTTCCGCCATTTTGAAATATTCGTAAAACCTACTTTTGCGAACTCCTCCTAGAGTTTTTACCCGAATGCCACGAAAATCGGTATGCAGCATCTAGAGACACTCAAGGCAAAAAGTTATTAAAAGAATTTCGATAAACCAATCCGTTCTCGTATAGCGCGTCAACGAATTTTACATAGAGCGCAAAAAAACTGATTTTAGGCTGTATCTTCGCCAAACTTAGGCCTATTGACACGACACTTGGTACTCGAGATGCCAGTCAGGAACTGAGGGTGCATGCACAGTTTTGTTGCAGCGCCACCTAGTGGTCAGACGAATGTTCTATACGCCTATAACTTTGGCTGCGATAAAAGTATTTTCACGGGACTTGATTTTTTGGAGTCCTGAGTAGTCGCCGAGTCCAACGATACCAAACATGCCAGGATTCGCCTTACGGTTAGCCCTGTGCATCAAAATAGCACTTAAAAAACACGCGCGAATAACTCCGCGAGCGTTATTCCGATCGACACGAAAACACCATAGGAAGAATATTGCATTACCTTCTGAACAAAAAGTTCTATTGGCGTTATATTAAAATTTTCATCAGAAATGGCCGAAAAATGCAAAAAACGAAAAATTACCTTTAAATTTTGCATTTTTTACACATAAATGGTTATAACTTCGCAACGAAAAGAGATTTTTTCACCAGATTTGATACGCAGATGTACGACCACAGTCTGAGGCCACACAAAAAAAAATGGTATGCCTCCACCACTAGGTGGCCCTATAATTGAACAAAATCTTTCATATCAAGCAAGCCCTATGGTCATACAACTATTTTATTGCTTAACTAAAGTGTATAGTCATGAAACTAGCTAGATGTAACACAGTCATGACCTAAGGTTGCATGCACAGTTTTGTCATAGCGCCACCTAGTGGTTTTGAGATAGAAAATGGCTATTTTTGCCTATAACTACTGCAAAAACACATCTAAAACCATGAGTCTTCATGGATTATTCCTTTCATGAATTGAACTATAATCACTGGTGCATGTTCATTTACTCTCTAGCAACCAATGAGAATACCTTATCAACCGTTTTTGCAAGAGCTTTTTCTCTGCATCAGAACATCGTAGACACATGGGGATGGTGTATTTTGACTCATTTAACTTGTTGTAACATGTTGTGACACCATGGGCGTAGATTTAGGGTGGGACGCTAGGGACATGTCCCTACCAATATTCAGAGAAGACTGAATTGTCCCTAGCAATAATTTCGACCAAACATTTAATCTGTATTCATATATAACCACTAATGTCCGTCTTGTTCTTGTGTTTTCTATTTTTTACTTATTATATTTTTGTCAGAAACCATTTAAATTAGATTAGAAATCTTTTGCAATCCCGTTCTGTAAAAATAACGCTCTATGTGGTACACAAACGGTTAACAGCTTTCGTTCTCTGCAATGCCCGCCTCCGTAAGTCACATCGCTAATATGATTGGCTTTGCATTTCTTTAGTCCCGCCTCTCTAACGCACATTGCTAATATGATTGGATTAGCATTCTTGAGTCCCGCCTCTCTAACGCACATCACTTTTTGATGGGCTTGTCTTTACTCGCTACGTGTGATAGGATGGTTTCACTTTGTACAACGCGCCAAAGTTCACTCAACAAAGCATGCGTGATTATTCGGGCGACAGGTAAGTGAGGAAGAAAGTATTATTATACCCACTGTAACTGTTTCATGCACAAAAAAAGTTGTGCCACATAATGATTCAAGGACAGTGTTTTCACCAATACAGGACAATCCCATTTTGGTGGTATTTTTAAGTTCCATTATGAACTAGCACCTTTATTAAAGCGGTTTTATTATTTAGAAGAGTGCCTTGGTTTCCTTTTGTTGTTTTTGAAATTTAGCTTATTTCCCAAAGAGCACCTTCGATTTACATATATTTTTGACATTTTGTATACTGTTTTGAACGCCGTAGCCCTCCAGCCCCTGCTTTGTGGGTGATTGTTTTTACAGGACAATCCCATGTTAACCCTGAGGAGTTGCAAACTTGTGTCAACCTTTTATAAATGGGGTGGCAAGGTTATTTAGAGGGTCCCTAATCCATGAAAGAAAATAACCCCAACATGGTAAAAACATGAATTCATGTCATGATTGCTGAATACTTTCATTACTGCACTGTGGTCATTACTTGCACAGATGTAGACATAATGTTGCATTTTAAACAAACTATTTTTTTCACACTGATTAACTGTCTGTTAATGAAAAGAAGATTTAATGTAAACTACAGAAACGTTAATAAACTGTGTTCAGGAAACAGCATGATATATATACCTACTTCAACACTGGGATTTTTTGGCAAAATTAAATTAAGAATTAAATATTAATTGCATATTCTTCAATATTATAAAGTTAATATGGATTCATATATGTTACTATGTGATTTTCTTTTTTTGACAAAGACTTAAACAGCTACTGTTTATTAGGCTCTAGGACATAACGAATTGTTTATTATAGTACATTAAATTTGGGATGGCACCGGGGGTGGCGAGTCAGATGTCACTGAGTAAAGTGCATACTGAGTTGTCTGTTGTTTATGTCAAGTAAACGGTGATAAACAGTTTTTGCAATGCGACCATTTTATTTATGTCCCCACCAATGCCAGAATCAAACCTACGCCCTTGTGTGACACATGTTTTGCCACTGCAAATATCACTCACATGTTCTTCAGTGCTCTAATGTTCCATGACTGTCAATAACAGAACGACGATTGCAGTAGACAAGAACAGAGATTATTTTTGTTGATTATTTTTGCGTGTTTTCATCTGAAATCATTAGGTTTACCTAGGTTCTTCGGTCTGCTTATCCAAACTCAACTTTACACCCTTCTGTGCCCTTTTCGGCTTGACCCCGGTATCGCTGCTTGCAGCTATATTTATTATTATAATAATTATTATTATTCCTCCGCCATTGCGGTCTATGGCAGCCCATAGAACCGTACATAGGAAAGTTATGAAATTTGGCACACTCATAGAGGACAGTCCAAATAATATCCACAGCAAATTTGGAGTCTCTATCTCAAGCCCGCTAGCGCCACCAACAGTCCAAAGTTGCACTTACGTTTTTGCTTATAACTTCTGAACCATAAGTCCCAGAAATAAAATTCTTGTATCCTCTGATTCCTTGGCTCAAGACGATTCGATTGGACCCTATGACGTCATTTTCCGTCATGAAAAATTTTTTGCCATTTTGATTTATTCATAAAACCTACTTTTGCGAACTTGTCCTAGAGCTTTTGCCCAATTGCCATGAAAAACGGTATGTAGCATCTAGAGACACTCAGGGCAAAAAGTTATTAAAAGAATTGTGATAAACCATTCCGTTTTCGTATAACGCGTCAACAAATTTTACATAGAGCCCAAAAAAACAGGTTTTAGTGTGTATCTTCGCCAATCTTATGTCTATTGACGCCAAACTTGGTAGTTGTGATGCCAGTGAGGATCTGAGGGGGCATGCAGACTTTCGTCACAGCACCACCTAGTGGTCATACGAATGTTGTACATGCTTATAACTTTGGCTCTGATCTGTGTTTTTTCACGGGACTTGTTTCGCTGAAGTCCAGAAATGTTGCCGAGTCCAACGTTACCAAACATGCCAGATTTCGCCTTACGGTTAGCCCTGCGCAGCAAAACAGCACTTAAAAAACACGCTCGAATATCTCTGCGAGCGTAATTCTGATCGACTCAAACACCATAGGAAGAACATTGCATTACCTTCTGAACAAAAAGTTCTATTGGCGTTAAATTAAAATTTTCATCAGAAATGGCCGAAAATTGCAAAAAACGAAAAATTACCTTTAAATTTTCAGTTTTTACACATAAATGGTTATAACTTCGTAACGCAAAGAGATTTTTTCACCATATTTGATACGCTGATGTACGACCACAGTCTGAGGCTACACAAAAAAAATTGTATGCTTGCACCACTAGTTGGCCTTAAAATTGAACAAAACCTTTGAAATCAAGCCACCCTATGGTCATACAACTGTTTCTTCACTAAACTAAAGTGTATAGTCATAAAACTAGCTAGATGTAACACAGTTATGACCTGAGGTTGCATGCACAACTTTGTCATTGCGCCACCTAGTGGTTTTGAGATAGAAATATGGTATTTTTGCCTTAAACTACTCCAACAGTACATCTAAAATCTTGGGTCATCATGTATTATTCCTTTCATGGCTTGGAGATCATTGGTGCATGCCAATTAACTCCTTAGCAACCAATTAGGATACCTTATCAATCCTTTTTACAAGAGCTATATCTCTGCATGAGAACATCGTAGAGACATGGGGGTGGTCTCTTTTGACTCATTAACACCACTGTAACATTTTGTGAGCTGAGAATTGCCACTGCAAGCACCACTCACATTTTCTTCAGTGTTCTAGTTGTCAATGCTCCTCGAAAAGAGAGGGAGAGATGACACTGAATGAAAACACAGCTTTTTTGCTGATAACTGTTATATTATTTAGTCTGAAATCAAGAGATTTTCCCAGGTTCTTTAAACTGCTCATCCGAATTCAACTTTACTTTCTTATGTGCCCTTTTTGGCTTGACCCCGGCATTGCTGCTTGCAGCTATATTTAGGGGTCAAGCCCCGAAGGGGCGTAGAACCCTATTGTTATTGTTAGTTTTCTTATTATTATTATTATTATTATTATTATTATTATTATTATTTTTCTTCCTCGTTCTTCCGCCGAAAGTCAATGGCAGCCCATAGAACCGTACATAGGAAAGTTATGAATTTTGGCACACATGTAGAGGACAGTCTCAGAAGTTACTATAGCAGCATTGGTGTGTCTGACTTAAACCCTCTAGCGCCACCAACAGTCCAAAAATCCACTTATGTTCATGCTCATAACTTCTGGCCCATGAGTCCTAGAAACTAAATTCTTGTTTCCTCTAAATCCCTGGCTCATGATGATTCAAATGCACACATTGATGTCATTTGTGTCATGCACATCTTTCCGCCATTTTGAATTTTTCGTAAAACCTACTTTTTCGAACTCCTCCTAGAGCGTTCGTCCGATTTGCATGTCCTTTGGTATGTAGCATCTAGAGACACCCCAGACAAAAAGTTATCAAAAGCTTTTTGATAGACCAATGCGTTCTCGTATAAATTGACAACATATATGGCGGCGAGCACGCCAAAACGGACGTGAGGCCGTATCTTCGCAAAACTTTATTGTATCGACACGAAACTTGGTATATGTCATTACAGTCATGACCTGAGGGTGCCTGCAACGTTTCGTCGCAGCGCCACCTAGTGGTCACGAGATTCGAAAAATGCCTATTTTTGCTTATAACTTCTTCAAACTTGAGTCTAAAATCATGAAGGTGGTCTTGTTAGATTCCTTGAAGCATGCCGAGTCAAACGATACCAAACGGTTTTCTGTCGGCCATTTTGGGTGTCGGCCATTTTGAATTTTCTCATTAAGTTCAGTATTTCACAAACAGATTGGCTTATCGCTACGAAATTTGGCATGGTTCATCAGTGACATGTTCTGAGCGCACCTATAAATCTTTAGGACGGCGCCACCTAGTGGTCAGGATATGTAAAATAAATTTTTAAAATCTTTATATCATTTGATTAAATTGCCACTATGACATAAGACTTCACTCTATTGATTCCTTGGCTCATGCTGAGTCCGACTGTACCAAATATGTCAGAGTCAAACCTACTTCCTGTCGGCCATTTTGATTTATATTGAACAGCTACTTTTTCGAACTCCTCCTAGAGCGCTCGTGTGATTGACTTGATTTTTGGTATGCATCATCTAGAGACACTCTAGACAAAAAGTTATCAAAAGATTTTCGGTAGACCTATCCGTTGTCGTATAACGCATCAAAGAATGCGAGGGCGAGCACGCCAAAATGTGTTTGAGCCTGTATCTTCGCAAAACTTTTGCGTATTAATATGAGACTTGGTATATGTCATAACAGTGATGACTTGAGGGTGCATGCACCATTTCGTCACACTGCCCCCTACTGGTCACGAGATATAAAAAATGTCTATTTTTGGTTATAACTACTGCAAATTTGAATGTAAAATTATGAGACTGGTCTTGTTAGATTTCATGAGGCATGCCGAGTCAAACCATACCAAATGGTTTTTGGTCGGCCATTTTGTGTGTCGGCCATTTTGATTTTTTCTTTAAGTTCAAGTATTTCAGAAACGCAATTGCGTATTGTTATGAAACTTGGTATGGTTCATCAGCAACATGTTCTGGGAGGACTTGTAAACTTTTCGGTGCCCCCTAGTGGTCAAGAGATTTGAAGCTATATCTCTGCATCTCTTTATCGTATTTACACCAAATTTGGTGGGTGTCATCACAATCAAGACCTGAGTCACAATTTATTTTTTGGTCAGTGCCCCCTAGTGGTCAAGTCATTTAAGGCTATATCTCTGCATCTCTTCATTGTATTCACACCAAATTTGGTGGGTGTCATCACAATGAAGACCTGAGTCACAATTTATTTTTTGGTCAGTGCCCCCTAGTGGTCAAGTCATTTAAGGCTATATCTCCGTATCGCTTTATTGTATTTACACTAAATTTGAAATGTGTCATCACAGTCATGACCTGAGGCACCATCTATTCTTTCGGCACAGTGCCACCTAGTGGTCTCAAGATACGAAAAAATTGCTTTTTTTCATAAAACTAATGCAAACTTAGATCTTAAATCATGGCAGTCATCACGTATGAATCATTTTTTGCCATATTTGGCTTGACCCCGGTATCGCTGCTTGCAGCTATATTTAGGGGTCAAGCCCCGAAGGGGCGTAGAACCCTATTGTTATTGTTAGTTTTCTTATTATTATTATTATTATTATTATTATTATTTTTCTTCCTCGTTCTTCCGCCGAAAGTCAATGGCAGCCCATAGAACCGTACGTAGGAAAGTTATGAAATTTGGCACACTGATAGAGGACAGTCCAATGTGTCCCCACAGCAAATTTGGAGTCTCCATGTCTAACCCACTAGCGCCACCAACAGTCCAAAGTTGCACTTATGTTTTTGCTTATAACTTCTGATCCGTAAGCCCTAGAAACAAATTCTTACTTCGTCTGATTCCTTGGCTCAAGACGATTCGATTGGCCCCTATGTCGTTGTTTTCCGTCATAAAAATTGTTCCGCCATTTTGAATTATTCGTAAAACCTACTTTTGCGAACTCGTCCTAGAGTTTTTACCCGATTGCCACGAAAATTGGTATGTATCATCTAGAGACGCTCACGGCAAAAAGTTATCAAAAGAATTTCGATAAACCAATCCGTTGTCGTATAGCGCGTCAACAAATTCTACGTAGAGCGCAAAAAAACAGATTTTAGGCTGTATCTTCGTCAAACTTAGGCCTATTGACACGACACTTGGTACTTGTGATGCCAGTCAGGAACTGAGTGTGCATGCACAGTTTCGTCGCAGCGCCACCTAGTGGCCAGACAGATGTTTTTTACACCTATAACTTTGGCTGTGATCAATGTATTTTGACGGGACTTGATTTTTAGGAGTCCTGAATAGTTGCCGAGTCCAACGATACCAAACATGCCAGATTTCGCCTTACGGTTAGCCCTGCGCAGCAAAACAGCACTTAAAAAACATGCGCGAATATCTCCGCGAGCGTTATTCCGATCGACTCGAAAACACCATAGGAAGAACATTGCATTACCTTCTGAACAAAAAGTTCTATTGGCGTTATATTAAAATTTTCATCAGAAATGGCCGAAAATTGCAAAAAACGAAAAATTACCTTTTACAATTTGTGTTTTTATACATAAATGGTTATAACTTCGCAACGAAAAGACATTTTTTCACCAGATTTGATACGCTGATGTATGAGCAGAGTCTGAGGCCACACAAAAAAATTAGTATGCCTGAACCACTAGGTGGCCCTATAATTGAACAAAATATTTCATATCAAGCAAGCCCTATGGTCATACAACTATTTCTTCACTAAACTAAAGTGTATAGTCATAAAACTAGCTAGATGTAACACAGTTATGAACTGAGGTTGCATGCACAACTTTGTCATTGCGCCACCTAGTGGTTTTGAGATAGAAATATGGTATTTTTGCCTAAAACTACTCCAACAGTACATCTAAAATCTTGGGTCATCATGTATTATTCTTTCATGGCTTGGAGATCATTGGTGCATGCCAATTAACTCCTTAGCAACCAATTAGGATACCTTATCAACCCTTTTTACAAGAGCTATATCTCTGCATCAGAACATCGTAGAAACATGGGGGTGGTCTCTTTTGACTCATTAACACCACTGTAACATTTTGTGAGCCGAGAATTGCCACTGCAAGCACCACTCACATTTTCTTCAGTGTTCTAGTTGTCAATGCTCCTCGAGAAGAGAAGGAGAGATGACACTGAATGAAAACACAGCTTTTTTGCTGATAACTGTTATATTATTTAGTCTGATATCAAGAGATTTTCCCAGGTTCTTTAAACTGCTCATCCGAATTCAACTTTACTTTCTTATGTGCCCTTTTTGGCTTGACCCCGGCATTGCTGCTTGCAGCTATATTGGCAATTGTTTCTGTTAGTAAATTTTTCTTCTTCCGCCATTGCGGTCTATGGCAGCCCATAGAACCGTACGTAGGAAAGTTATGAAATTTGGCACTCTGATAGAGGACAGTCCAAATAATATCCACAGAAAATTTGGAGTCTTTATCTCAAGCCCACTAGCGCCACCAACAGTCCAAAGTTGCACTTACGTTTTGTCTTATAACTTCTGAACCGTAAGTCCCAGAAATGAAATTCTTGTTTCCTCTGATTCCTTGGCTCAAGACGATTCTATAGGACCCTATGACGTCATTTTCCGTCATGAAAATTTTTCCGCCATTTTGAATTTTTTCGTTAAACCTACTTTTGCGAACTCGTCCTAGAGTTTTTGCCCGTTTGCCTCAAAAATCGGTATGCAGCATCTAGAGACACTCAAGGCAAAAAGTTATTAAAAGAATTTCGATAAACCAATCCGTTGTCGTATAGCGCGTCAACGAATTTTAGGTAGAGCGCACAATAACAGATTTTAGGCTGTATCTTCGCCAAACTTAGGCCTATTGACACGACACTTGGTACTTGAGATGCCAGTCAGGAACTGAGGGTGCATGCACAGTTTCGTTGCAGCGCCACCTAGTGGCCAGACGAATGTTCTATACGCCTATACCTTTGGCTGCGATAAAAGTATTTTCACGGGACTTGAATTTTTGGAGTCCTGAGTAGTCGTCGAGTCCAACGATACCAAACATGCCAGGTTTCGTCATACGGTTAGCCCTGTGCAGCAAAATAGCTCTTAAAAAACACGTGCGAATATCTCTGCGAGCGTTATTCCGATCGACTCGAAAACACCATAGGAAGAACATTGCATTACCTTCTGAACAAAAAGTTCTATTGGCGTTATATTAAAATTTTCATCAGAAATGGCCGAAAAATGCAAAAAACGAAAAACTACCTTTAAATTTTGCATTTTTTACACATAAATGGTTATAACTTCGCAACAAAAATTTTTTTTTTCACCAGATTTGATACGCAGATGTACGACCACAGTCTGAGGCTACACAAAAAAAAATGTATACTTGCACCACTAGTTGGCCCTATAATTGAACAAAATATTTTATATCAAGCAAGCCCTATGGTCATACAACTATTTCTTTGCCGAACTAAAGTGTATAGTCATGAAACTAGCTAGATGTAACGCAGTCATGACCTGAGGTTGCATGCACGATTCTGTCATAGCGCCCCCTAGTGGTTTGGAGATAGAAAATAGCTATTTTTGCCTAAATCTACTGCAACAGCACATCTAAAACCATGAGTCATCATGGATTATTCCTTTCATGGCTTTGACTATAATCACTGGTGGTTGCCAATTCACTCCCTAGCAACCAATGAGAATACCTTATCAACCGTTTTGCAAGAGCTATAACTCTGCGTCAGAACATCGTAGAGACACGGGGTTGGGCTCTTTTGACTCATTAACAACACTGTAACATTTTGAGAGCTGAGTATTGCCACTGCAAGCACCACTCATTTTTACGTCAGTGTTCTAGTTATCAATGCTCGTCGAAAGAGAGGGAGAGATTTCACTAAATGAGAACACAGCTTTTTTGCTGATAACTGTTATATTGTTTTGTCTGAAATCAAGAGATTTTCTTAGGTACTTTAAACTGCTCATCCGAAGTCAACTTTACTTTCTGCTGTGCCCTTTTTGGCTTGACCCCGGTGATTGCTGCTTGCAGCTATATTTAGGGGTCAAGCCCAGAATGGGCGAAGACCCCTATTGTATCCGTTAGTTTTCTTTTTATTATTATTATAATAATTATTATTATTCCTCCGCCATTGCGGTCTATGGCAGCCCATAGAACCGTACGTAGGAAAGTTATGAAATTTGGCACACTGACAGAGGACAGTCCAAATAATATCCACAGCAAATTTGGAGTTTCTATCTCAAGCCCGCTAGCGCCACCAACAGTCCAAAGTTGCACTTATGTTTTTGCTTATAACTTCTGATCCGTAAGTCCTAGAAACCAAATTCTTGTCTCCTCTGATTCCTTGGCTCAAGACGATTCGATTAGACCCTATGACGTTATTTTCCGTCATGAAAATTTTTCCGCCATTTTGAATTATTCGTAAAACCTACTTTTGCGAACTCGTCCTAGAGTTTTTACCCGATTGCCACGAAAATCGGTATGCAGCATCTAGAGACACTCAAGGCAAAAAGTTATTAAAAGAATTTCGATAAACCAATCCGTTCTCGTATAGCGCGTCAACGAATTTTACATAGAGCGCAAAAAAACAGATTTTAGGCTGTATCTTCGTCAAACTTAGGCCTATTGACACGACACTTGGTACTTGTGATGCCAGTCAGGAACTGAGTGTGCATGCACAGTTTCGTCGCAGCGCCACCTAGTGGCCAGACAGATGTTTTTTACACCTATAACTTTGGCTGTGATCAACGTATTTTGACGGGACTTGATTTTTAGGAGTCCTGAATAGTCGCCGAGTCCAACGATACCAAACATGCCAGATTTCGCCTTACGGTTAGCCCTGCGCAGCAAAACAGCACTTAAAAAACATGCGCGAATATCTCCGCGAGCGTTATTCCAATCGACTCGAAAACACCATAGGAAGAACATTGCATTACCTTCTGAACAAAAAGTTCTATTGGCGTTATATTAAAATTTTCATCAGAAATGGCCGAAAATGGCAAAAAACGAAAAATTACCTTCTACAATTTGTGTTTTTATACATAAATGGTTATAACTTCGCAACGAAAAGACATTTTTTCACCAGATTTGATACGCTGATGTATGAGCAGAGTCTGAGGCCACACAAAAAAATTGGTATGCCTGAACCACTAGGTGGCCCTATAATTGAACAAAATCTTTCATATCAAGCAAGCCCTATGGTCATACAACTATTTCTTCACTAAACTAAAGTGTATAGTCATAAAACTAGCTAGATGTAACACAGTTATGAACTGAGGTTGCATGCACAACTTTGTCATTGCGCCACCTATTGGTTTTGAGATAGAAATATGGTATTTTTGCCTAAAACTACTCCAACAGTACATCTAAAATCTTGGGTCATCATGTATTATTCCTTTCATGGCTTGGAGAACATTGGTGCATGCCAATTAACTCCTTAGCAACCAATTAGGATACCTTATCATTCCTTTTTACAAGAGCTATATCTCTGCATCAGAACATCGTAGAGACATGGGGGTGGTCTCTTTTGACTCATTAACACCACTGTAACATTTTGTGAGCTGAGAATTGCCACTGCAAGCACCACTCACATTTTCTTCAGTGTTCTAGTTGTCAATGCTCCTCGAGAAGAGAGGGAGAGATGACACTGAATGAAAACACAGCTTTTTTGCTGATAACTGTTATATTATTTAGTCTGAAATCAAGAGATTTTCCCAGGTTCTTTAAACTGCTCATCCGAATTCAACTTTACATCCTTCTGTGCCCTTTTTGGCTTGACCCCGGCATTGCTGCTTGCAGCTATATTTATTAGGGGTCAAGCCCCGAAGGGGCGTAGAACCCTATTGTTATTGTTAGTTTTCTTATTATTATTAT
The DNA here is from genome assembly GCF_030506205.2 of Paramisgurnus dabryanus. Taxonomy (NCBI): domain Eukaryota; kingdom Metazoa; phylum Chordata; class Actinopteri; order Cypriniformes; family Cobitidae; genus Paramisgurnus; species Paramisgurnus dabryanus. Next base: position 15,218,434 of record NC_133353.1, on the reverse strand, counting down.
TATTAGGGGTCAAGCCCCGAAGGGGCGTAGAACCCTATTGTTATTGTTAGTTTTCTTATTATTATTATTATTATTATTATTATTTTTCTTCCTCGTTCTTCCGCCGAAAGTCAATGGCAGCCCATAGAACCGTACGTAGGAAAGTTATGAAATTTGGCACACTGACAAAGGACAGTCCAATGTGTCCCCACAGCAAATTTGGAGTCTCTATCTCTAACCCTCTAGCGCCACCAACAGTCCAAATTTGCACTTATGTTTTTGCTTATAACTTCTGATCCGTAGGTCCTAGAAACGAAATTCTTGTTTCGTCTGATTCCTTGGCTCAAGACGATTCGAATAGACCATATGACGTCATTTTCCGTCATGAAAATTTTTCCGCCATTTTGAATTATTCGTAAAACCTACTTTTGCGAACTCGTCCTAGAGCTTTTACCCGATTTCGACGAAAATCGGTATGTAGCATCTAGAGACCCTCACGGCAAAAAGTTATCAAAAGAATTTCGATAAACCAATCCGTTGTCGTATAGCACGTCCACAAATTTTACGCAGAGCGCAAAAAAACAGATTTTAGGCTGTATCTTCGTCAAACTTAGGCCTATTGACACGACACTTGGTACTTGTGATGCCAGTCAGGAACTGAGTGTGCATGCACAGTTTCGTCGCAGCGCCACCTAGTGGCCAGACAGATGTTTTTTACACCTATAACTTTGGCTGTGATCAACGTATTTTGACGGGACTTGATTTTTAGGAGTCCTGAATAGTCGCCGAGTCCAACGATACCAAACATGCCAGATTTCGCCTTACGGTTAGCCCTGCGCAGCAAAACAGCACTTAAAAAACATGCGCGAATATCTCCGCGAGCGTTATTCCGATCGACTCGAAAACACCATAGGAAGAACATTGCATTACCTTCTGAACAAAAAGTTTTATTGGCGTTATATTAAAATTTTCATCAGAAATGGCCGAAAATTGCAAAAAACGAAAAATTACCTTTTACAATTTGTGTTTTTGTACATAAATGGTTATAACTTCGCAACGAAAAGAATTTTTTTCACCAGATTTGATACGCTAATGTATGAGCAGAGTCTGAGGCCACACAAAAAAATTGGAATGCCTGAACCACTAGGTGGCCCTATAATTGAACAAAATCTTTCATATAAAGCAAGCCCTATGGTCATACAACTATTTCTTCACTAAACTAAAGTGTATAGTCATAAAACTAGCTAGATGTAACACAGTTATGAACTGAGGTTGTATGCACAACTTTGTCATTGCGCCACCTAGTGGTTTTGAGATAGAAATATGGTATTTTTGCCTAAAACTACTCCAACAGTACATCTAAAATCTTGGGTCATCATGTATTATTCCTTTCATGGCTTGGAGATCATTGGTGCATGCCAATTAACTCCTTAGCAACCAATTAGGATACCTTATCAATCCTTTTTACAAGAGCTGCATCAGAACATCGTAGAGACATGGGGGTGGTCTCTTTTGACTCATTAACACCACTGTAACATTTTGTGGGCTGAGAATTGCCATTGCAAGCACCACTCACATTTTCTTCAGTGTTCTAGTTGTCAATGCTCCTCGAGAAGAGAGGGAGAGATGACACTGAATGAAAACACAGCTTTTTTGCTGATAACTGTTATATTATTTAGTCTGATGTCAAGAGATTTTCCCAGGTTCTTTAAACTGCTCATCCGAATTCAACTTTACTGTCTTATGTGCCCTTTTTGGCTTGACCCCGGCATTGCTGCTTGCAGCTATATTTATTATTATTATTATTATTATTATTTTTCTTCCTCGTTCTTCCGCCGAAAGTCAATGGTAGCCCATAGAACCGTACGTAGGAAAGTTATGAATTTTGGCACACTGATAAAGGACAGTCCAATGTGTCCCCACAGCAAATTTGGAGTCTCTATCTCTAACCCTCTAGCGCCACCAACAGTCCAAAGTTGCACTTATGTTTTTGCTTATAACTTCTGATCCGTAGGTCCTAGAAACGAAATTCTTGTTTCCTCTGATTCCTTGGCTCAAGCCGATTCGACTGGACCCTATGACGTCATTTTCCGTCATGAAAATTTTTCCGCCATTTTGAATTATTCGTAAAACCTACTTTTTCGAACTCGTCCTAGAGCTTTTGCCCGATTGCCGCGAAAATTGGTATGTAGCATCTAGAGACCCTCACGGCAAAAAGTTATCAAAAGAATTTCGATAAACCAATCCGTTGTCGTATAGCGCGTCAACAAATTTTACGTAGAGCGCAAAAAAACAGAATTTAGGCTGTATCTTCGTCAAACTTAGGCCTATTGACACGACACTTGGTACTTGTGATGCCAGTCAGGAACTGAGTGTGCATGCACAGTTTCGTCGCAGCGCCACCTAGTGGCCAGACAGATGTTTTTTTCACCTATAACTTTGGCTGTGATCAATGTATTTTGACGGGACTTGATTTTTAGGAGTCCTGAATAGTCGCTGAGTCCAACGATACCAAACATGCCAGATTTCGCTTTACGGTTATCCCTGCGCAGCAAAACAGCACTTAAAAAACATGCGCGAATATCTCCGCAAGCGTTATTCCGATCGACTCGAAAACACCATAGGAAGAACATTGCATTACCTTCTGAACAAAAAGTTCTATTGGCGTTTTATTAAAATTTTCTTCAGAAATGGCAGAAAATTGCAAAAAAAGAAAAATTACCTTTTACAATTTGTGTTTTTATACATAAATGGTTATAACTTCGCAACGAAAAGAAATTTTTTCACCAGATTTGATACGCTGATGTATGAGCAGAGTCTGAGGCCACACAAAAAAATTGGTATGCCTGAACCACTAGGTGGCCCTATAATTGAACAAAATCTTACATATCAAGCAAGCCCTATGGTCATACAACTGTTTCTTCACTAAATTAAAGTGTATACTCATAAAACTAGCTAGATGTAACACAGTTATGACCTCAGGTTGCATGCACAATTTTGTCATTGCGCCACCTACTGGTTTTGAGATAGAAATATGGCATTTTTTGCCTAAAACTACTGCAACAACACATCTAAAACCATGAGTCATCATGGATTATTCCTTTCATGGCTTTGACTATAATCCACTGATGGTTGTCAATTCACTCCCTAGCAACCAATGAGAATACCTTATCAACCGTTTTGCAAGAGCTATATCTCTGTGTCAGAACATCGTAGAGACACGGGGGTGGGCTCTTTTGACTCATTAACACCACTGTAACATTTTGTGAGCTGAGTATTGCCACTGCAAGCACCACTTATTTTTACTTCAGTGTTCTAGTTATCAATGCTCGTCGAAAGAGAGGGAGAGATTTCACTAAATTCCTGTTACATTTAGAATAGACTTTAAAGTATTGTTACCCGTTTATAAATCACTTCATGGCTAAGGACCCAAATACATGACAGATATGCTAACTGAATATAAACCTAAAAGATTACTCAGATCATTAGGATCCGGTCAGTTAGAAATACCAAGGGTTCACTCAAAACAAGGTGCGTCAGCATTTAGTTATTATGCCACCTCTAGCTGGAATCAACTTCCAGAAGAGATCAGATGTGCTTCAACAGTAAACACAGTGGCGGAGTGGCAATCGGGAGAGTCGGGACTTTTCCCGGTGGGCCGGTAGTGTTTTGAGGCCGCGAGAGCCGGTCTGATAATAGCCGTGCTTTCAGTCTTTAGTCATGCACTCCCGCCACACTAAAAACTATTTATCATATATTTAATATCCTGCAGCGCTCAAAATGTCCATATTTCTGGCCGCACCATTCTCTCTATCAAGCCTGTCTCCCCTGGAGTTCTAGTCGAATGTGCCGCTTATCATCCAATCAAAAAAAAAGAAAGAGGCCACACAACAGCCAATCGGAAAATAGCACTGTTGTATCTGGGTAAGATTTAACGGAACAACCAATAAAAAAGCATAGCCTCACACAACCACAGAGGAATGGAGCTCCTAGCATCACTTTAAGCAGCACAGAATAAGTCTGTTCTCCTGTTTTATTGTTACAACAAAAGCACAACTTTGACACAAACATGTGACAACTTAACTGCTGTTAGAGAAGGTTTCCCAGATAATCAGCATCAGTTTTTCATGAGTGTATGTAACTTAGCCAACAGTTTAACAGCCTGTTCACTGACAATACCTTCTCAGAACATGCAAGTTAGTTTAAGCCTCGTTATATTTTCGTTATCACACGATGACTGACATTTTGTCACATTAAACATCTCTCTCCAAACAGGCATAATAATTTTATAAACAACTGCTTTGCAACCAAATTAAGCTTTAGCTTACCTAAAACTAGGGAACTTTTGTTGACTTTTAAAATAATAATTATTACACTTGGTATTTCATGTTGTTGTGCAGTCATTTTATTGTAATTTTAGATTTAAGCATTTGCTTATTCACAGGGAACCATTTTCTTTTTTTTTGACCACAGAGGGCTGGTGGTCTATAAAAATTTCCCGGTAGATTTTTGGGTCCCACTCCGCCCCTGAGTAAACACTTTTAAATCTAGATTAAAAACACATCTGTTTAACTCTGCATTTACTGAATGAGCACTGTGCTGCTTCACACTGACTGCACTTTTAACTCAAGTCACTTTTACTCCTGTTTTATTCTTTTTAATATTTTAAACTGTTTTATTAAAATCACATTTATTTTCTTTAATTGTTATTTAAAATTCTCATGTCTTTATTGTGATCTTATCGTGTATATCTTATTTTTACATTTTCTTTTTCTTTATTTATATATTGTTTTCTCATCTCTGTGTAAAGCACTTTGAATGACCTCTGTGTATGAAATGTGCTATACAAATAAACTTGCCTTGCCTTGCCTTGCCTAAATGAGAACACAGCTTTTTTGCTGATAACTGTTATATTGTTTTGTCTGAAATCAAGAGATTTTCCTAGGTTTTTTAAACTGCTCATCCGAAGTCAACTTTACTTTCTGCTGTGCCCTTTTCGGCTTGACCCCGGTGATTGCTGCTTGCAGCTATATTTATTATTATTATTAGTTATTCTTCTTCCGCCATTGTGGTCTATGGCAGCCCATAGAACCGTACGTAGGAAAGTTATGAAATTTGGCACACTGATAAAGGACAGTCCAATGTGTCCCCACAGCAAATTTGGAGTCTCTATCTCTAACCCGCTAGCGCCACCAACAGTCCAAAGTTGAACTTATGTTTTTGCTTATAACTTCTGATCCGTAAGTCCTAGAAACGAAATTCTTGTTTCCTCTGATTCCTTGGCTCAAGACGATTCGATTTGACCCTATGACGTCATTTTCCGTCATGGAAATTTTTCCGCCATTTTGAAATATTTGTAAAACCTACTTTTGCGAACTCGTCCTAGAGCTTTTGCCCAATTTTAACGAAAATCGGTATGTAGCATCTACATAACCTCACGGCAAAAAGTTATCAAAAGAATTTCGATAAACCAATCCGTTGTCGTATAGCGCGTCAACAAATTTTACGTATAGCGCAAAAAAACAGATTTTAGGCTGTATCTTCGTCAAACTTTGGCCTATTGACACGACACTTGGTACTTGTGATGCCAGTCAGGAACTGAGTGTGCATGCACAGTTTCGTCGCAGCGCCACCTAGTGGCCAGACAGATGTTTCTTACACCTATAACTTTGGCTGTGATCAACGTATTTTGACGGGACTTGATTTTTAGGAGTCCTGATTAGTCGCCGAGTCCAACGATACCAAACATGCCAGATTTCGCCTTACGGTTAGCCCTGCGCAGCAAAACAGCACTTAAAAAACATGCGGGAATATCTCCGCGAGCGTTATTCCGATCGACTCGAAAACACCATAGGAAGAACATTGCATTACCTTCTGAACAAAAAGTTCTATTGGCGTTATATTAAAATTTTCATCAGAAATGGCCGAAAATTGCAAAAAACGAAAAATTACCTTTAGATTTTGTGTTTTTTACACATAAATGGTTATAACTTCGCAACGAAAAGAGATTTTTTCACCAGATTTGATACGCTGATGTATGAGCAGAGTCTGAGGCCACACAAAAAAATTGGTATGCCTGAACCACTAGGTGGCCCTATAATTGAACAAAATCTTTCATATCAAGCAAGCCCTATGGTCATACAACTATTTCTTCACTAAACTAAAGTGTATAGTCATAAAACTAGCTAGATGTAACACAGTTATGAACTGAGGTTGCATGCACAACTTTGTCATTGCGCCACCTAGTGGTTTTCATATAGAAATATGTTTTTTTGCCTAAAACTACTCCAACACTACATCTAAAATCTTGGGTCATCATGTATTATTCCTTTCATGGCTTGGAGATCATTGGTGCATGCCAATTAACTCCTTAGCAACCAATTAGGATACCTTATCAATCCTTTTTACAAGAGCTATATCTCTGCATCAGAACATCGTAGAGACATGGGGGTGGTCTTTTTTGACTCATTAACACCACTGTAACATTTTGTGAGCTGAGAATTGCCACTGCAAGCACCACTCACATTTTCTTCAGTGTTCTAGTTGTCAATGCTCCTCGAGAAGAGAGGGAGAGATTACACTGAATGAAAACACAGCTTTTTGCTGACAACTGTTATATTACTTAGTCTGAAATCAAGAGATTTTCTTAGGTTTTTTAATCTGATCATCCGAATTCAATTTTACTTTCTTCTGTGCCCTTTTTGGCTTGACCCCGGCATTGCTGCTTGCAGCTATATTTAGGGGTCAAGCCCCGAAGGGGCGTAGAACCCTATTGTTATTGTTAGTTTTCTTATTATTATTATTATTATTAGGGGTCAAGCCACGAAGTGGCGTAGACACCTATTGTTATTGTTAGTTTTCTTCTTATTATTATTATTAGGGGTCAAGCCCAGAATGGGCGAAGACCCCTATTGTATCCGTTAGTTTTCTTTTTATTATTATTATAAATATAGCTGCAAGCAGCAATCACCGGGGTCAAGCCAAAAAGGGCACAGCAGAAAGTAAAGTTGACTTCGGACGAGCAGTTTAAAGTACCTAGGAAAATCTCTTGATTTCAGACAAAACAATATAACAGTTATCAGCACAAAAGCTGTTCTCATTTAGTGAAATCTCTACCTCTCTTTCGACGAGCATTGATAACTAGAACACTGATGTAAAAATGAGTGGTGCTTCTAGTGGCAATACTCAGCTCACAAAATGTTACAGTGGTGTTAATGAGTCAAAAGAGCCCACCCCCGTGTCTCTACGATGTTCTGACGCAGAGAAAAAGCTCTTGCAAAAACAGTTGATAACGTATTCTCATTGGTTGCTAGAGAGTAAATGGACATCCACCAGTGATTATAGTCAAAGCCATGAAAGGAATAATCCATGATGACTCATTGTTTTAGATGTGTTGTTGCAGATGTTTTAGGCAAAAATGCCATATTTCTATCTCAAAACCAGTAGGTGGCGCAATGACAAAATTGTGCATGCAACCTCAGGTCATAACTGTGTTACATCTAGCTAGTTTTATGACTATACACTTTAGTTTAGTGAAGAAACAGTTGTATGACCATAGGGTGGCTTGATTTCAAAGGTTTTTTTCAATTATAAGGCCAAATAGTGGTGCAAGCATAATTTTTTTTTGTGTAGCCTCAGACTGTGGTCGTACATCAGCGTATCAAATCTGGTGAAAAAATCTCTTTTCGTTGCGAAGTTATAACCATTTATGTGTAAAAAATGCAAAATTTAAAGGTAACTTTTGGTTTTTTGCATTTTTCGGCCATTTCTGATAAAAATTTTAATATAACGCCAATAGAACTTTTTGTTCAGAAGGTAACGCAATGTTCTTCCTATGGTGTTTTCGAGTCGATCGGAATAACGCTCGCCGAGATATTTGCGCGTGTTTTTTAAGTGCTATTTTGCTGCGCAGGGTTAACCGTATGACGAATCCTAGCATGTTTGGTATCGCTGGACTCGGCGACTACTCAGGACTCCAAAAAATCAAGTCCTGTGAAAATACTTTTATCGCAGTCAAAGTTATAGGCGTATAGAACATTTGTCTGGCCACTAGGTGGCGCTGCAACGAAACTGTGCATGCACCCTCAATTCCTGACTGGCATCTCAAGTACCAAGTGTCGTGTCAATAGGCCTAAATTTGACGAAGATACAGCCTAAAATCAGTTTTTATGCGCTATACATAAAATTCGTTAAGGCGGTATACGACAACGGATTGCTGTATCGAAATTCTTTTGATAACTTTTTGCCCTGAGTGTCTCTAGATGATACATACCAATTTTCGTGGCAATCGGAAAAAAGCTCTAGGACGAGTTCGAAAAAGTAGGTTTTACGAATAATTCAAAATGGCGGAAAAATTTTCATGACGGAAAATGACGTCATAGGGTCCGATCGAATCGTCTTTAGTCAGGGAATAAGGGGAAACAAGAATTTTGTTTCTAGGGATTACGGATCAGAAGTTATAAGCAAAAACAAAAGTGCAAATTTGGACTGTTGGTGGCGCTAGCAGGTTAGAGATAGAGATTCCAAATTTGCTGTGGGGACACATTGGACTGTCCTCTATCAGTGTGCCAAATTTCATAACTTTCCTACGTACGGTTCTATGGGCTGCCATAGACCGCAATGGCGGAAGAAGAAAAATTTACTAACAGAAACAATTGCCAATATAGCTGCAAGCAGCAATCACCGGGGTCAAGCCAAAAAGGCACAGCAGAAAGTAAAGTTGACTTCGGATGAGCAGTTTAAAAAACCTAGGAAAATCTCTTGATTTCAGACAAAACAATATAACAGTTATCAGCAAAAAAGCGGTGTTCTCATTTAGTGACAATTCTCCCTCTCTTTCAACGAGCATTGATAACTAGAACACTGAAGTAAAAATGAGTGGTGCTTGCAGTGGCAATACTCAGCTCTAAAAATGTTACAGTGGTGTTAATGAGTCAAAAGAGCCCACCCCCATGTCTCTACGATGTTCTGACGCAGAGATATAGCTCTTGCAAAAACGGTTGATAAGGTATTCTCATTGGTTGCTAGGGAGTGAATTGGCAACCACAAGTGATTATAGTCAAAGCCATGAAAGGAATAATCCATGATGACTCATGGTTTTAGATGTGTTGTTGCAGTAGTTTTAGGCAAAAAATGCCATATTTCTATCTCAAAACCAGTAGGTGGCGCTATGACAAAATTGTGCATGCAACCTCAGGTCATAACTGTGTTACATCTAGCTAGTTTTATGACTATACACTTTAGTTTAGTGAAAAAACAGTTGTATTACCATAGGGTGGCTTGATTTCAAATGTTTTGTTCAATTATAAGGCCAACTAGTGGTGCAAGCATACATTTTTTTTGTGTAGCCTCAGACTGTGGTCGTACATCAGCGTATCAAATCAGGTGAAAAAATCTCTTTTTGTTGCGAAGTTATAACCATTTATGTGTAAAAAATGCAAAATTTACAGGTAATTTTTCGTTTTTTGCATTTTTCGGCCATTTCTGATGAAAATTTTAATATAACGCCAATAGAACTTTTTGTTCAGAAGGTAATGCAATGTTCTTCCTATGGTGTTTTCGAGTCGATCGGAATAACGCTCGCAGAGATATTCGCACGTGTTTTTTAAGTGCTATTTTGCTGCACAGGGCTAACCGTATGACGAAACCTGGCATGTTTGGTATCGTTGGACTCGACGACTACTCAGGACTCCAAAAAATCAAGTCCCGTGAAAATACTTTTATCGCAGCCAAAGTTATAGGCGTATAGAACATTCGTCTGGCCACTAGGTGGCGCTGCAACGAAACTGTGCATGCACCCTCAGTTCCTGACTGGCATCTCAAGTACCAAGTGTCGTGTCAATAGGCCTAAGTTTGGCGAAGATACAGCCTAAAATCTGTTATTGTGCGCTCTACCTAAAATTTGTTGACGCGCTATACGACAACGGATTGGTTTATCGAAATTCTTTTAATAACTTTTTGCCTTGAGTGTCTCTAGATGCTGCATACCAATTTTTAAGGCAAACGGGCAAAAACTCTAGGACAAGTTCGCAAAAGTAGGTTTAACGAATAATTCAAAATGGCGGAAAAATTTTCATGACGGAAAATGACGTCATAGGGTCCTATTGAATCGTCTTGAGCCAAGGAATCAGAGGAAACAAGAATTTCATTTCTGGGACTTACGGTTCAGAAGTTATAAGACAAAACGTAAGTGCAACTTTGGACTGTTGGTGGCGCTAGTGGGCTTGAGATAGAGACTCCAAATTTGCTGTGGATATTATTTGGACTGTCCTCTATCAGTGTGCCAAATTTCATAACTTTCCTACGTACAGTTCTATGGGCTGCCATAGACCGCAATGGCGGAAGAAGAAAAATTTACTAACAGAAACAATTGCCAATATAGCTGCAAGCAGCAATCACCGGGGTCAAGCCAAAAAGGGCACAGCAGAAAGTAAAGTTGACTTCGGATGAGCAGTTTAAAGTACCTAAGAAAATCTCTTGATTTCAGACAAAACAATATAACAGTTATCAGCAAAAAAGCTGTGTTCTCATTTAGTGAAATCTCTCCCTCTCTTTCGACGAGCATTGATAACTAGAACACTGACGTAAAAATGAGTGGTGCTTCTAGTGGCAATACTCAGCTCACAAAATGTTACAGTGGTGTTAATGAGTCAAAAGAGCCCACCCCCATGTCTCTGCGATGTTCTGATGCAGAGAAAAAGCTCTTGCAAAAACAGTTGATAACGTATTCTCATTGGTTGCTAGAGAGTAAATGGACATCCACTAGTGATTATAGTCAAAGCCATGAAAGGAATAATCCATGATGACTCATGGTTTTAGATGTGTTGTTGCAGTAGTTTTAGGCAAAAAAATGCCATATTTCTATCTCAAAACCAGTAGGTGGCGCAATGACAAAATTGTGCATGCAACCTCAGGTCATAACTATGTTACATCTAGCTAGTTTTATGACTATACACTTTAGTTTAGTGAAGAAACAGTTGTATGACCATAGAGTGGCTTGATTTCAAAGGTTTTGTTAAATTATAAGGCCAACTAGTGGTGCAACCATACAATTTTTTTTGTGTAGCCTCAGACTGTGGTCGTACATCAGCGTATCAATTATGGTGAAAAAATCTCTTTGCGTTACGAAGTTATAACCATTTATGTGTAAAAACACAAAATTTAAAGGTAATTTTTTGTTTTTTGCAATTTTCAGCCATTTCTGATGAAAATTTTAATACAATGCCAATAGAACTTTTTGTTCAGAAGGTAATGCAATATTCTTCCTATGATGTTTTCAAGTCGATCAGAATTACGCTCGCGGAGATATTCGCACGTGTTTTTTAAGTGCTGTTTTGCTGCGCAGGGCTAACCGTAAAGCAAAATCTGGCATGTTTGGTAACGTTGGACTCGGCAACTATTCTGGACTTCAGCGAAACAAGTCCCGTGAAAAAACACAGATCAGAGCCAAAGTTATAAGCATGTACAACATTCGTATGACCACCAGGTGGCGCTGTGACGAAACTCTGCATGCCCCCTCAGATCCTCACTGGCATCACATCTACCAAGTGTGGCATCAATAGACATAAGATTGGCGAAGATACACACTAAAACCTGTTTTTTTGCTCTCTACGTAAAATTTGTTGACGCGCTATACGAAAACGGAATGGTTTATCAAAATTCTTTTAATAACTTTTTGCCCTGAGTGTCTCCAGATGCTACATACCGTCTTTCGTGGAAATTGGGCAAAAGCTCTAGGACAAGTTCGCAAAAGTAGGTTTAATGAATAAATCAAAATGGCGGAAAATTTTTCATGACGGAAAATTACGTCATAGGGTCCAATCGAATCGTCTTGAGCCAAGGAATCAGAGGAAGCAAGAATTTTGTTTATAGGACTTATGGATCAGAAGTTATAAGCAAAAACATAAGTGCAACTTTGGACTGTTGGTGGCGCTAGCGGGTTAGAGATTAAGACTCCAAATTTGTTGTGGAGACTTTTTGGACAGTCCTCTATCAGTGTGCAAAATTTCATAACTTTCCTATGTAAGCTGCTATAGGCTGCCATAGACGCAATGGCGGAAGAAAAAGAAAAAGAAAAAGAAAAAGAAAAGGGAAGAATAATAATAAGAAAACTAACGGATACAATAGGGGTCTTCGCCCATTCTGGGCTTGACCCCTAAATATAGCTGCAAGCAGCAATACCGGGGTCAAGCCGAAAAGGGCACAGAAGGGTGTAAAGTTGCGTTTGGATAAGCAGACTGAAGAACCTAGGTAAACCTAATGATTTCAGATGAAAAAATGCAAAGGTAATCAACAAAAATAATCTATATTCATGTCTACTGCAACTGTCCTTCGGTTATTGACAATCATGGAACATTAGAGCACTGAAGGACATGTATGTGATGCTTACAGTGGGCAAACATGGGTCACAACATGTTACAACAAGTAAAAAGAGTCAAAAGAGACCATCCCCATGTCTCTGTGATGTTCTGATACAGAGAAAAAGCTCTTGCAAAAACAGTTGATAACGTATTCTCATTGGTTGCTAGAGAGTAAATGGACATCCTCTAGTGATTATAGTCAAAGCCATGAAATGAATAATCCATGATGACTCATGGTTTTAGATGTGTTGTTGTAGTAGTTTTAGGCAAAAATACCATATTCTATCTCAAAACCAGTAGGTGGCGCAATGACAACATTGTGCATGCAACATCAGGTCATTATTGTGTTACATCTAGCTAGTTTTATGACTATACACTTTAGTTTAGTGAAGAAACAGTTGTATGACCATAGGGTGGCTTGATTTCAAAGTTTTTATTCAATTATAAGGCCAACTAGTGGTGCAAGCATACAATTTTTTTTGTGTAGCCTCAGACTGTGATCGTACATCAGCGTATCAAATATGGTGAAAAAATCTCTTTGCGTTACAAAGTTATAACCATTTATGTGTAAAAACACAAAATTTAAAGGTAATTTTTCGTTTTTTGCAATTTTCGGCCATTTCTGATGAAAATTTTAATATAGTGCCAATAGAACTTTTTGTTCAGAAGGTAATGCAATATTCTTCCTATGATGTTTTCGAGTCGATCAGAATTACGCTCGCGGAGATATTCGCGCATGTTTTTTAAGTGCTGTTTTGCTGCGCAGGGCTAACCGTAAGGCGAAATCTGGCATGTTTGGTATCGTTGGACTCGGCGACTATTCAGGACTCCTAAAAATCAAGTCCCGTCAAAATACGTTGATCGCAGCCAAAGTTATAGGTGTAAAAAACATCTGTCTGGCCACTAGGTGGCGCTGTGACGAAACTGTGCATGCACACTCAGTTCCTGACTGGCATCACAAGTACCAAGTGTCGTGTCAATAGGCCTAAGTTTGACGAAGATACAGCCTAAAATCTGTTTTTTTGCGCTCCACGTAAAATTTGTTGACGCGCTATACGACAACGGATTGGTTTATCGAAATTCTTTTGATAACTTTTTGCCGTGAGGGTCTCTAGATGCTACATACCAATTTTCGCAGCAATCGGGTAAAAACTCTAGGACGAGTTCGCAAAAGTAGGTATTACGAATAATTCAAAATGGCGGAAAAATTTTCATGACGGAAAATGACGTCAAAGGGTCCAATCGAATCGTCTTGAGCCAAGGAATCAGAGGAAACAAGAATTTCGTTTCTAGGACTTACGGATCAGAAGTTATAAGCAAAAACATAAGTGCAACTTTGGACTGTTGGTGGCGCTAGCGGGTTAGAGATAGAGACTCCAAATTTGCTGTGGGGACACATTGGACTGTCCTTTATCAGTGTGCCAAATTTCATAACTTTCCTACGTACGGTTCTATGGGCTGCCATAGGCCGCAATGGCGGAAGAAGAAGAAGAATAACTAATAATAATAATAATAATAATAATTATAAGAAAACTAACGGATACAATAGGGGTCTTCGCCCCTTCGGGGCTTGACCCCTAATAATTATTATTATTCCTCCGCCATTGCGGTCTATGGCAGCCCATAGAACCGTACGTAGGAAAGTTATGAAATTTGGCACACTGACAGAGGACAGTCCAAATAATATCCACAGCAAATTTGGAGTTTCTATCTCAAGCCCGCTAGCGCCACCAACAGTCCAAAGTTGCACTTATGTTTTTGCTTATAACTTCTGATCCGTAAGTCCTAGAAACCAAATTCTTGTCTCCTCTGATTCCTTGGCTCAAGACGATTCGATTAGACCCTATGACGTTATTTTCCGTCATGAAAATTTTTCCGCCATTTTGAATTATTCGTAAAACCTACTTTTGCGAACTCGTCCTAGAGTTTTTACCCGATTGCCACGAAAATCGGTATGCAGCATCTAGAGACACTCAAGGCAAAAAGTTATTAAAAGAATTTCGATAAACCAATCCGTTCTCGTATAGCGCGTCAACGAATTTTACATAGAGCGCAAAAAAACAGATTTTAGGCTGTATCTTCGTCAAACTTAGGCCTATTGACACGACACTTGGTACTTGTGATGCCAGTCAGGAACTGAGTGTGCATGCACAGTTTCGTCGCAGCGCCACCTAGTGGCCAGACAGATGTTTTTTACACCTATAACTTTGGCTGTGATCAACGTATTTTGACGGGACTTGATTTTTAGGAGTCCTGAATAGTCGCCGAGTCCAACGATACCAAACATGCCAGATTTCGCCTTACGGTTAGCCCTGCGCAGCAAAACAGCACTTAAAAAACATGCGCGAATATCTCCGCGAGCGTTATTCCAATCGACTCGAAAACACCATAGGAAGAACATTGCATTACCTTCTGAACAAAAAGTTCTATTGGCGTTATATTAAAATTTTCATCAGAAATGGCCGAAAATGGCAAAAAACGAAAAATTACCTTCTACAATTTGTGTTTTTATACATAAATGGTTATAACTTCGCAACGAAAAGACATTTTTTCACCAGATTTGATACGCTGATGTATGAGCAGAGTCTGAGGCCACACAAAAAAATTGGTATGCCTGAACCAATAGGTGGCCCTATAATTGAACAAAATCTTTCATATCAAGCAAGCCCTATGGTCATACAACTATTTCTTCACTAAACTAAAGTGTATAGTCATAAAACTAGCTAGATGTAACACAGTTATGAACTGAGGTTGCATGCACAACTATGTCATTGCGCCACCTAGTGGTTTTGAGATAGAAATATGGTATTTTTGCCTAAAACTACTCCAACAGTACATCTAAAATCTTGGGTCATCATGTATTATTCCTTTCATGGCTTGGAGATCATTGGTGCATGCCAATTAACTCCTTAGCAACCAATTAGGATACCTTATCAATCCTTTTTACAAGAGCTATATCTCTGCATCAGAACATCGTAGAGACATGGGGGTGGTCTCTTTTGACTCATTAACACCACTGTAACATTTTGTGAGCTGAGATTTGCCACTGCAAGCACCACTTACATTTTCTTCAGTGTTCTAGTTGTCAATGATCCTCGAGAAGAGAGGGAGAGATGACACTGAATGAAAACACAGCTTTTTTGCTTATAACTGTTATATTATTTAGTCTGAAATCAAGAGATTTTCCCAGGTTCTTTAAACTGCTCATCCGAATTCAACTTTACTTTCTTATGTGCCCTTTTTGGCTTGACCCCGGCATTGCTGCTTGCAGCTATATTTAGGGGTCAAGCCCAGAATGGGCGAAGACCCCTATTGTATCCGTTAGTTTTCTTTTTCTTTTTCTTAACTATTATTCTTCTTCCTGTTCCATTGCGGTCTATGGCAGCCCATAGAACCGTATGTAGGAAAGTTATGAAATTTGGCACACTGACAGAGGACAGTCTAAATAATATCCATAGCAATTTTGGAGTCTCTATCTCAAACCCGCTAGCGCCACCAACAGTCCAAAGTTGCACTTACGTTTTTGCTTATAACTTCTGATCCGTAAGTCCTAGAAACGAAATTCTTGTTTCCTCTGATTCCTTGGCTCAAGACGATTCGATTAGACCCTATGACGTTATTTTCCGTCATGAAAATTTTTCCGCCATTTTGAATTATTCGTAAAACCTACTTTTGCGAACTCGTCCTAGAGTTTTTACCCGATTGCCACGAAAATCGGTATGCTGCATCTAGAGACACTCAAGGCAAAAAGTTATTAAAAGAATTTCGATAAACCAATCCGTTCTCGTATAGCGCGTCAACGAATTTTACATAGAGCGCAAAAAAACAGAGTTTAGGCTGTATCTTCGCCAAACTTAGGCCTTTTGACACGACACTTGGTACTTGAGATGCCAGTCAGGAATTGAGGGTGCATGCACAGTTTCGTTGCAGTGCCACCTAGTGGCTAGACGAATGTTCTATACGCCTATAACTTTGACTGCGATAAAAGTATTTTCACGGGACTTGATTTTTTGGAGTCCTGAGTAGTCGCCGAGTCCAACGATACCAAACATGCCAGGATTCGTCATACGGTTAACCCTGCGCAGCAAAATAGCACTTAAAAAACACGCGCAAATATCTCGGCGAGCGTTATTCCAATCGACTCGAAAACACCATAGGAAGAACATTGCGTTACCTTCTGAACAAAAAGTTCTATTGGCATTATATTAAAATTTTTATCAGAAATGGCCGAAAAATGCAAAAAACGAAAAATTACCTTTAAATTTTGCATTTTTTACACATAAATGGTTATAACTTCGCAACGAAAAGAGATTTTTTCACCAGATTTGATACGCTGATGTACGACCACAGTCTGAGGCTACACAAAGAAAATTGTATGCTTGCACCACTAGTTGGCCTTATAATTCAACAAAACCTTTGAAATCAAGCCACCCTATGGTCATACAACTGTTTCTTCACTAAACTAAAGTGTATAGTCATAAAACTAGCTAGATGTAACACAGTTATGACCTGAGGTTGCATGCACAATTTTGTCATTCCGCCACCTACTGGTTTTGAGATAGAAATATGACATTTTTTGCCTAAAACTACTGCAACAACACATCTAAAACCATGAGTCATCATGGATTATTCCTTTCATGGCTTTGACTATAATCACTGGTGGTTGCCAATTCACTCCCTAGCAACCAATGAGAATACCTTATCAACCGTTTTTGCAAGAGCTATATCTCTGTGTCAGAACATCGTAGAGACACGGGGGTGGGCTCTTTTGACTCATTAACACCACTGTAACATTTTGTGAGCTGAGTATTGCCACTGCAAGCACCACTCATTTTTACATCAGTGTTCTAGTTATCAATGCTCGTCGAAAGAGAGGGAGAGAATTCACTGAATGAGAACACAGCTTTTTTGCTGATAACTGTTATATTGTTTTTTTCTGAAATCATGAGATTTTCCCAGGTTCTTTAAACTGCTCATCCAAAGTCAACTTTACTTTCTGCTGTGCCCTTTTTGGCTTGACCCCGGTGATTGCTGCTTGCAGCTATATTGGCAATTGTTTCTGTTAGTAAATTTTTCTTCTTCCGCCATTGCGGTCTATGGCAGCCCATAGAACCGTACGTAGGAAAGTTATGAAATTTTGCACACTGATAAAGGACAGTCCAAATATTATCCACATCAAATTTGGAGTCTCTATCTCAAACCCGCTAGCGCCACCAACAGTCCAAAGTTACACTTATGTTTTTGCTTATAACTTTTGATCCGTAAGTCCTAGAAACGAAATTCTTCTTTCCTCTGATTCCTTGGCTCAAGACGATTCGATTGGACCCTATGACGTCATTTTCCGTCATGAAAATTTTTCCGCCATTTTGAAATATTCGTAAAACCTACTTTTGCGAACTCGTCCTAGAGTTTTTACCCGATTGCCGCAAAAATTGGTATGTAGCATCTAGAGACCCTCACGGCAAAAAGTTATTAAAAGAATTTTGATAAATCAATCCGTTCTTGTATAGCGCGTCAACAAATTTTACGTAGAGCGCAAAAAACAGATTTTAGGCTGTATCTTCGTCAAACTTAGGCCTATTGACACGACACTTGGTACTTGTGATGCCAGTCAGGAACTGAGTGTGCATGCACAGTTTCGTCGCTGCGCCACCTAGTGGCCAGACAGATGTTTTATACACCTATAACTTTGGCTGCGATCAACGTATTTTGACGGGACTTGATTTTTAGGAGTCCTGAGTAGATTCCGAGTCCAACGATACCAAACATGCCAGATTTCGTCTTACGGTTAGCCCTGTGCATTAAAATAGCGCTTAAAAAACACGCGCGAATAACTCCGCGAGCGTTATTCCGATCGACTCGAAAACACCATAGGAAGAACATTGCATTACCTTCTGAACAAAAAGTTCTATTGGCGTTATATTAAAATTTTCATCAGAACTGGCCGAAAATTGCAAAAAATGAAAAATTACCTTTAAAATTTGTGGTTTTTACACATAAATGGTTATAACTTTGCAACGAAAAGAGATTTTTTCACCAGATTTGATACGCTGATGTATGAGCAGAGTCTGAGGCCACACAAAAAAATTGGTATGCCTGAACCACTAGGTGGCCCTATAATTGAACAAAATATTTCATATCAAGCAAGCCCTATGGTCATACAACTATTTCTTTGCCGAACTAAAGTGTATAGTCATGAAACTAGCTAGATGTAACGCAGTCATGACCTGAGGTTGCATGCACGATTCTTTCATAGCGCCCCCTAGTGGTTTGGAGATAGAAAATAGCTATTTTTGCCTAAATATACTGCAACAGCACATCTAAAACCATGAGTCATCATGGATTATTCCTTTCATGGCTTTGACTATAATCACTCGTGGTTGCCAATTCACTCCCTAGCAACCAATGAGAATACCTTATTAACCGTTTTGCAAGAGCTATAACTCTGCGTCAGAACATCGTAGAGACACGGGGGTGGGCTCTTTTGACTCATTAACAACACTGTAACATTTTGAGAGCTGAGTATTGCCACTGCAAGCACCACTCATTTTTACGTCAGTGTTCTAGTTATCAATGCTCGTCGAAAGAGAGGGAGAGATTTCACTAAATGAGAACACAGCTTTTTTGCTGATAACTGTTATATTGTTTTGTCTGAAATCAAGAGATTTTCTTAGGTACTTTAAACTGCTCATCCGAAGTCAA
This sequence comes from Paramisgurnus dabryanus, assembly GCF_030506205.2. Taxonomy (NCBI): domain Eukaryota; kingdom Metazoa; phylum Chordata; class Actinopteri; order Cypriniformes; family Cobitidae; genus Paramisgurnus; species Paramisgurnus dabryanus. The sequence goes on along the minus strand of NC_133353.1, from coordinate 15,199,394 downwards.
CTTTACTTTCTGATGTGCCCTTTTTGGCTTGACCCCGGTGATTGCTGCTTGCAGCTATATTTAGGGGTCAAGCCCCGAAGGGGCGAAGACCCCTATTGTATCCGTTAGTTTTCTTTTTATTATTATTAGTTATTCTTCTTCCGCCATTGCGGTCTATGGCAGCCCATAGAACCGTACGTAGGAAAGTTATGAAATTTGGCACACTGATAAAGGACAGTCCAATGTGTCCCCACAGCAAATTTGGAGTCTCTATCTCTAACCCGCTAGCGCCACCAACAGTCCAAAGTTGAACTTATGTTTTTGTGTATAACTTCTGATCCGTAAGTCCTAGAAACGAAATTCTTGTTTCCTCTGATTCCTTGGCTCAAGACGATTCGATTGGACCCTATGACGTCATTTTCCGTCATGAAATTTTTTCCGCCAATTTGAATTATTTGTAAAACCTACTTTTGCGAACTCGTCCTAGAGTTTTTACCCGATTGTCGCGAAATTTGGTATGTAGCATCTAGAGACCCTCACGGCAAAAAGTTATCAAAAGAATTTCGATAAACCAATCCGTTGTCGTATAGCGTGTTAACAAATTTTACGTAGAGCGCAAAAAAACAGATTTTAGGCTGTATCTTCGTCAAACTTAGGCCTATTGACACGACACTTGGTACTTGTGATGCCAGTCAGGAACTGAGTGTGCATGCACAGTTTCGTCGCAGCGCCACCTAGTGGCCAGACAGATGTTTTTTACACCTATAACTTTGGCTGTGATCAACGTATTTTGACGGGACTTGATTTTTAGGAGTCCTGAATAGTCGCCGAGTCCAACGATACCAAACATGCCAGATTTCGCCTTACGGTTAGCCCTGCACAGCAAAACAGCACTTAAAAAACACGCACGAATATCTCCGCGAGCGTAATTCTGATCGACTCGAAAACATCATAGGAAGAATATTGCATTACCTTCTGAACAAAAAGTTCTATTGGCACTATATTAAAATTTTCATCAGAAATGGCCGAAAATTGCAAAAAACGAAAAATTACCTTTAAATTTTGTGTTTTTACACATAAATGGTTATAACTTCGTAACGCAAAGAGATTTTTTCACCATATTTGATACGCTGATGTACGATCACAGTCTGAGGCTACACAAAAAAATTGTATGCTTGCACCACTAGTTGGCCTTATAATTGAATAAAAACTTTGAAATCAAGCCACCCTATGGTCATACAACTGTTTCTTCACTAAACTAAAGTGTATAGTCATAAAATTAGCTAGATGTAACACAGTTATGACCTGAGGTTGCATGCACGAATTTTGTCATTGCGCCACCTACTGGTTTTGAGATAGAATATGGCATTTTTTGCCTAAAACTACTGCAACAACACATCTAAAACCATGCGTCATCATGGATTATTCCTTTCATGGCTTTGACTATAATCACTAGTGGATGTCCATTTACTCTCTAGCAACCAATGAGAATACGTTATCAACTGTTTTTGCAAGAGCTTTTTCTCTGCATCAGAACATCGCAGAGACATGGGGATGGTCTCTTTTGACTCTTTTAACTTGTTGTAACATGTTGTGACCCATGTTTGCCCACTGCAAGCATCACATACATGTCCTTCAGTGCTCTAATGTTCCATGATTGTCAATAACCGAAGGACAGTTGCAGTAGACAAGAACATAGATTATTTTTGTTGATTACTTTTGCATTTTTTCATCTGAAATCATTAGGTTTAACTAGGTTGTTCAGTCTGCTTATCCAAACGCAACTTTACATCCTTCTGTGCCCTTTTCGGCTTGACCCCGGTATTGCTGCTTGCAGCTATATTGGCAATTGTTTCTGTTAATACATTTTTCTTCTTCCGCCATTGCGGTCTATGGCAGCCCATAGAACCGTATGTAGGAAAGTTATGAAATTTGGCACACTGACAGAGGACAGTCTAAATAATATCCATAGCAATTTTGGAGTCTCTATCTCAAACCCACTAGCGCCACCAACAGTCCAAAGTTGAACTTATGTTTTTGCTTATAACTTCTGATCCGTAAGTCCTAGAAACGAAATTCTTGTTTCCTCTGATTCCTTGGCTCAAGACGATTCGATTGGACCCTATGACGTCATTTTCCGTCATGAAAATTTTTCCGCCAATTTGAATTATTCGTAAAACCTACTTTTGCGAACTCGTCCTAGAGTTTTTACCCGATTGCTGCGAAAATTGGTATGTAGCATCTAGAGACCCTCACGGCAAAAAGTTATCAAAAGAATTTCGATAAACAAATCCGTTGTCGTATAGCGCGTCAACAAATTTTACGTAGAGCGCAAAAAAACAGATTTTAGGCTGTATCTTCGTCAAACTTAGGCCTATTGACACGACACTTGGTACTTGTGATGCCAGTCAGGAACTGAGTGTGCATGCACAGTTTCGTCGCAGCGCCACCTAGTGGCCAGACAGATGTTTTTTGCACCTATAACTTTGGCTGTGATCAACGTATTTTGACGGGACTTGATTTTTAGGAGTCCTGAATAGTCGCCGAGTCCAACGATACCAAACATGCCAGATTTCGCCTTACGGTTAGCCCTGCGCAGCAAAACAGCACTTAAAAAACATGCTCGAATATCTCCGCGGGCGTTATTCCGATCGACTCGAAAATACCATAGGAAGAACATTGCATTACCTTCTGAACAAAAAGTTCTATTGGCGTTATATTAAAATTTTCATCAAAAATGGCCGAAAATTGCAAAAAACGAAAAATTACCTTTTACAATTTGTGTTTTTATACATAAATGGTTATAACTTCGCAATGAAAAGAAATTTTTTCACCAGATTTGATACGCTGATGTATGAGCAGAGTCTGAGGCCACACAAAAAAATTGGTATGCCTGAACCACTAGGTGGCCCTATAATTGAACAAAATATTTCATATCAAGCAAGCCCTATGGTCATACAACTATTTCTTTGCCGAACTAAAGTGTATAGTCATGAAACTAGCTAGATGTAACGCAGTCATGACCTGAGGTTGCATGCACGATTCTGTCATAGCGCCCCCTAGTGGTTTGGAGATAGAAAATAGCTATTTTTGCCTAAATCTACTGCAACAGCACATCTAAAACCATGAGTCATCATGGATTCTTCATTTCATATGGCTTGGTCTATAATCACTGGTGGATGTGAATTTACTCTCTAGCAACCAATGAGAATACCTTATAAACCGTTTTGAAAGAGCTTTTTCTCTGCATCAGGACATCGTAGAGACATTGGGATGGTCTCTTTTGACTGATTTAACTTGTTCTAACATGTTGTGACATGTTGTGTTTTATGCCACTGCAAACATCACTCACATGTCCTTCAGTGCTCTAATGGTCCATGATTGTCAATAACAGAAGGATGATTGCAGTAGACAAGAACATAGATTATTTTTGTTGATAACTTTTGTGTTTTTTTCATTTGACATCATGAGGTTTACATAGGTTCTTTAGTATCCTTATCCAAACTCAACTTTACACCCTTCTGTGCCCTTTTCGGCTTGACCCCGGTATTGCTGCTTGTTAATCTTCTTCTTGTTCTTCCGCCATTGAAGTCAATGGCAGCCCATAGAACCGTACGTAGGAAAGTTATGAAATTTGGCACACTGATAAAGGACAGTCCAATGTGTCCCCACAGCAAATTTGGAGTCTCTATCTCTAACCCGCTAGCGCCACCAACAGTCCAAAGTTGAACTTATGTTTTTGCTTATAACTTCTGTTCTGTACGTCCTAGTAATGAAATTCTTGTTTCCTCTGATTCCTTGGCTCAAGACGATTCGATTGGACCCTATGACGTCATTTTCCGTCATGAAATTTTTTCCGCCATTTTGAATTATTCGTAAAACCTACTTTTGCGAACTCGTCCTAGAGTTTTTACCCGATTGCCGCGAAAATTGGTATGTAGCATCTAGAGACCCTCACGGCAAAAAGTTATCAAAAGAATTTCGATAAACCAATCCGTTGTCGTATAGCGCGTCAACAAAATTTTTGTAGAGCGCAAAAAAACAGATTTTAGGCTGTATCTTCGTCAAACTTAGGCCTATTGACACGACACTTGGTACTTGTGATGCCAGTCAGGAACTGAGTGTGCATGCACAGTTTCGTCGCAGCGCCACCTAGTGGCCAGACAGATGTTTTTTACACCTATAACTTTGGCTGTGATCAACGTATTTTGACGGGACTTGATTTTTAGGAGTCCTGAATAGTCGCCGAGTCCAACGATACCAAACATGCCAGATTTCGCCTTACGGTTAGCCCTGCGCAGTAAAACAGCACTTAAAAAACACGCGCGAATATCTCCGCGAGCGTAATTCTGATCGACTCGAAAACATCATAGGAAGAATATTGCATTACCTTCTGAACAAAAAGTTCTATTGGCACTATATTAAAATTTTCATCAGAAATGGCCGAAAATTGCAAAAAACGAAAAATTACCTTAAAATTTTGTGTTTTTACACATAAATGGTTATAACTTCGTAACGCAAAGAGATTTTTTCACCATATTTGATACGCTGATGTACGACCACAGTCTGAGGCTACACAAAAAAAATTGTATGGTTGCACCACTAGTTGGCCTTATAATTGAACAAAACCTTTGAAATCAAGCCACCCTATGGTCATACAACTGTTTCTTCACTAAACTAAAGTGTATAGTCATAAAACTAGCTAGATGTAACACATTTATGACCTGAGGTTGCATGCACGAATTTTGTCATTGCGCCACCTACTGGTTTTGAGATAGAATATGGCATTTTTTGCCTAAAACTACTGCAACAACACATCTAAAACCATGAGTCATCATGGATTATTCCTTTCATGGCTTTGACTATAATCATTAGAGGATGTCCATTTACTCTCTAGCAACCAATGAGAATACGTTATCAACTGTTTTTGCAAGAGCTTTTTCTCTGTATCAGAACATCACAGAGACATGGGGATGGTCTCTTTTGACTCTTTTAACTTGTTGTAACATGTTGTGACCCATGTTTGCCCACTGTAAGCATCACATACATGTCCTTCAGTGCTCTAATGTTCCATGATTGTCAATAACCGAAGGACAGTTGCAGTAGACAAGAATATAGATTATTTTTGTTGATTACCTTTGCATTTTTTCATCTGAAATCATTAGGTTTACCTAGGTTCTTCAGTCTGCTTATCCAAACGCAACTTTACATCCTTCTGTGCCCTTTTCGGCTTGATCCCGGTATTGCTGCTTGCAGCTATATTTAGGGGTCAAGCCCCGAAGGGGCGAAGACCCCTATTGTATTTGTTAGTGTTCTTATTATTATTATTATAATTAGGGGTCAAGCCCCGAAGGGGCGAAGACCCCTATTGTATTTGTTAGTTTTCTTATTATTATTATTATTATTAGGGGTCAAGCCACGAAGTGGCGTAGACACCTATTGTTATTGTTAGTTTTCTTATTATTATTCATCCTAGTTCTTCCGCCATTGAAGTCAATGGCAGCCCATAGAACCGTACGTAGGAAAGTTATGTAATTTGGCACACATGTAGAGGACAGTCTTAGAAGTTACTATAGCAACATTGGTGTGTCTAATTCAAACCCTCTAGCGCCACCAACAGTCCAAAAATCCACTTATGTTCATGCTCATAACTTCTGACCCGTGAGTCCTAGACAATAAATTCTTGTTTCCTCTGAATCCTTGGCTCATGATGATTCAATTGCACACATTGATGTCATTTGTGTCATGCACATCTTTCCGCCATTTTGAATTTTCCGTAAAACCTACTTTTTCGAACTCCTCCTAGAGCGTTTGTCCGATTTGCATGTCATTTGGTATGTAGCATCTAGAGACACCCCAGACAAAAAGTTATCAAAAGCTTTTTGATAGACCAATGCGTTCTCGTATACAGTGACAACATATAAGGCGGCGAGCACGCCAAAATGGACGTGAGGCCGTATCTTCGCAAAACTTTTGTGTATCGACACGAAACTTGGTATATGTCATTACAGTCATGACCTGAGGGTGCCTGCAACGTTTCGTCTCAGCGCCACCTAGTGGTCACGAGATTCGAAAAATGCTTATTTTTGCTTATAACTACTTCAAACTTGAGTCTAAAATCATGAAGGTGGTTTTTTTAGATTCCTTGAGGCATGCCGAGTCAAACGATAACAAACGGTTTTCGGTCGGCCATTTTGGGTGTCGGCCATTTTGAATTTTCTCATTAAGTTCAGTATTTCACAAACAAAATGGCGTATCGCTACGAAATTTGGCATGGTTCATCAGTGACATGTTCTGAGCGCACCTATAAATCTTTAGGACAGCACCACCTAGTGGTCAGGATATGTAAAGAAATTGTTTAAAATCTTTATAGCATTTGATTCATTTGCCACACTGACATGAGACTTCACTCTATTGATTCCTTGGCTCGTGCTAAGTCCGACGGTACCAAATATGTCTGAGTCAAACCTACTTCCTGTCGGCCATTTTGAATTATATTGAACACCTACTTTTTCGAACTCCTCCTACAGCGCTTGTTTGATTGGCTTGATTTTTGGTACGCATCATCTAGAGACACTCTAGACAAAAAGTTATCAAAAGCTTTTCGGTAGACCTATCCGTTGTCGTATAACACATCAAAGAATGCGAGGGCGAGCACGCCAAAATGTGTTTGAGCCTGTATCTTCGCAAAACTTTTGCGTATTGATATGAGACCTGGTATATGTCATAACAGTGATGACGTAAGGGTGCATGCACCGTTTCGTCACAGCGCCCCCTAGTGGTCACGAGATATAAAAATTTCTATTTTTGCTTATAACTACTGCAAACTTAAATGTAAAATTATGAGAGTAGTCTTGTTAGATTTCGTGAGGCATGCCGAGTCAAACGATACCAAATGGTTTTTGGTCGGCCATTTTGTGTGTCGGCCATTTTGAGTTTTTTTTAAGTTCAAGCATTTCAGAAACGCAATTGCGTATTGTTATGAAACTTGGTATGGTTCATCAGCAACATGTTCTGAGAGGGCTTGTAAACTTTTTGGCGCCCCCTAGTGGTCAAGAGATTTGAAGCTACATCTCTGCATCTCTTTATCGTATTTACACCAAATTTGGTGGGTGTCATCACAATCATGACCTGAGTCACCATCTATTGTTTTGGTCAGTGCCCCCTAGTGGTCAAGTCATTTAAGGCTATATCTCCGTATCGCTTTATCGTATTTACACTAAATTTGGTATGTGTCATCACAGTCATGGCCTGAGGCACCATCTATTGTTTCGGCACAGTGCCACCTAGTGGTCTCAAGATACAAAAAATTGCAATTTTTTCCCTAAAACTAATGCAAACTTAGATCTTGAATCATGACCGTCATCACGTATGAATCATTTTTGCCATGTTTGGCTTGACCCCGGTATCGCTGCTTGCAGCTATATTTATTATTATTCTTCTTCTTCTTCCGCCATTGCGGTCTATGGCAGCCCATAGAACCGTACGTAGGAAAGTTATGAAATTTGGCACACTGATAAAGGACAGTCCAAATATTATCCACAGCAAATTTGGAGTCTCTATCTCAAACCCGCTAGCGCCACCAACAGTCCAAAGTTGCACTTATGTTTTTGCTTATAACTATTGATCCGTAAGTCCTAGAAACAAAATTCTTGTTTCCTCTGATTCCTTGGCTCAAGACGATTCGATTGGACCCTATGACGTCATTTTCCGTCATAAAAATTTTTCCGCCATTTTGAAATATTCGTAAAACCTACTTTTGCGAACTCGTCCTAGAGCTTTTGCCCAATTTCCACGAAAATCGGTATGCAGCATCTACAGACCCTCACGGCAAAAAGTTATGGAATTCATGTCAATTCGTCAATCCGTTTCTGTAAACCGCGTCAACGAATTTTACGTAGAGCGCAAAAAAACGGATTTGAGGCTGTATCTTTGCCAAACTTAAGCCTATTGACACGATACTTGGTACTTGTGATGCGAGTCAGGAACTTAGGGTGCATGCAGAGTTTCGTCACAGCGCCACCTAGTGGTCAGACTTATGCTTTAAACGCCTATAACGTTGGCTCCGATTGACATATTTTCACGGGACTTGTTTCTTTGGAGTTCTGAATAGTTGCCGAGTCCAACGATACCAAACATGCCAGAATTCGCCTTACGGTTAACCCTGCGCGGGAAAATAGCACTTAAAAAACACGCTCAAATATCTCCGCGAGCGTTATTCCGATCGACTCGAAAACACCATAGGAAGAACATTGCATTACCTTCTGAACAAAAAGTTCTATTGGCGTTATATTAAAATTTTCATCAGAAATGGCCGAAAATTGCAAAAAACGAAAAATTACCTTTACATTTTGTGTTTTTTACACATAAATGGTTATAACTTCGCAACGAAAATAGATTTTTTCACCATATTTGATACCCTGATGTATGAGCATATTTTGAGGCCACACAAAAAAAATTGTATGCTTGCACCACTAGGTGGCCCTATAATTGAACAAAACCTTTGATATCAAGCCAGCCCTATGGTCATACAACTGTTTCTTCACTAAACTAAAGTGTATAGTCATAAAACTAGCTAGATGTAACACAGTTATGACCTGATGTTGCATGCACAATGTTGTCATTGCGCCACCTACTGGTTTTGAGATAGAATATGGTATTTTTTGCTTAAAACTACTGCAACAACACTTCTAAAACCATGAGTCATCATGGATTATTCCTTTCATGGCTTTGACTATAATCACTGATGGTTGCCAATTCACTCCCTAGCAACCAATGAGAATACCTTATCAACCGGTTTTGCAAAAGCTATATCTCAGCATCGGAACATCGTAGAGACACGGGGGTGGGCTCTTTTGACTAATTAAACTTGGTTTAACTAGGTTCTTCAGTCTGCTTATCCAATCTCAATTTTAAATCCTTTTGGGCCCTGTTTGGCTTGACCCCGGTATTGCTGCTTGCAGCTATATTGGCAATTGTTTCTGTTAGTAAATTTTTCTTCTTCCGCCATTGCGGTCTATGGCAGCCCATAGAACCGTACGTAGGAAAGTTATGAAATTTGGCACACTGATAAAGGACAGTCTAATGTGTCCCCACAGCAAATTTGGAGTCTCTATCTCTAACCCGATAGCGCCACCAACAGTCCAAAGTTGAACTTATGTTTTTGATTATAACTTCTGATCCGTAAGTCCTAGAAACGAAATTCTTGTTTCCTCTGATTCCTTGGCTCAAGCCGATTCGATTGGACCCTAAGACGTAATTTTCCGTCATGAAAATTTTTCCGCCATTTTGAATTATTCGTAAAACCTACTTTTGCGAACTCGTCCTAGAGTTTTTACCCGATTGTCGCGAAAATTGGTATGTAGCATCTAGAGACCCTCACGGCAAAAAGTTATCAAAAGAATTTCGATAAACCAATCCGTTGTCGTATAGCGCGTTAACAAATTTTACGTAGAGCGCAAAAAACAGATTTTAGGCTGTATCTTCGTCAAACTTAGGCCTATTGACACGACACTTGGTACTTGAGATGCCAGTCAGGAACTGAGGGTGCATGCACAGTTTCGTTGCAGCGCCACCTAGTGGTCAGACAAATGCTTTACATGCCTATAACTTTGACTCTGATTGACGTATTTTTACGAGACTTGTTTCATTGAAGTCCTGAATAGTCGCCGAGTTCAACGATACCAAACATGCCAGATTTCGCCTTACGGTTAGCCCTGTGCATCAAAATAGCACTTAAAAAACATGCGCGAATATCTCCGCGAGCGTTATTCCGATCGACTCGAAAACACCATAGGAAGAACATTGCATTACCTTCTGAACAAAAAGTTCTATTGGCGTTATATTAAAATTTTCATCAGAAATGGCCGAAAATTGCAAAAAACGAAAAATTTCCTTTAAATTTTTGTTTTTTACACATAAATGGTTATAACTTCGCAACGAAAAGAGATTTTTTTCACCAGATTTGATACGCTGATGTATGAGCAGAGTCTGAGGCCACACAAATAAATTGGTATGCCTGAACCACTAGGTGGCCCTATAATTGAACAAAATCTTTCATATCAAGCAAGCCCTATGGTCATACAACTGTTTCTTCACTAAACTAAAGTGTATAGTCATAAAACTAGCTAGATGTAACACAGTTATGAACTGAGGTTGCAAGCACAACTTTGTCATTGCGCCACCTAGTGGTTTTGAGATAGAAATATGGTATTTTTGCCTAAAACTACTCCAACAGTACATCTAAAATCTTGGGTCATCATGTATTATTCCTTTCATGGCTTGGAGATCATTGGTGCATGCCAATTAACTCCTTAGCAACCAATTAGGATACCTTATCAATCCATTTTACAAGAGCTATATCTCTGCATCAGAACATCGTAGAGACATGGGGGTGGTCTCTTTGGACTCATTAACACCACTGTAACATTTTGTGAGCTGAGAATTGCCACTGAAAGCACCACTCACATTTTCTTCAGTGTTCTGATTGTCAATGCTCCTCGAGAAGAGAGGGAGAGATTACACTGAATGAAAACACAGCTTTTTTGCTGAAAACTGTTATATTATTTAGTCTGAAATCAAGAGATTTTCCCAGGTTCTTTAAACTGCTCATCCGAATTCAACTTTACTTTCTTATGTGCCCTTTTTGGCTTGACCCCGGCATTGCTGCTTGCAGCTATATTAATTATTCTGCTTCTTCTTCCGCCATTGCGGTCTATGGCAGCCCATAGAACCGTACGCAGGAAAGTTATGAAATTTGGCACACTGATAAAGGACAGTCCAAATATTATCCACAGCAAATTTAGAGTCTCTATCTCAAACCCGCTAGCGCCACCAACAGTCCAAAGTTGCACTTATGTTTTTGCTTATAACTTTTGATCCATAAGTCCTAGAAACGAAATTCTTGTTTCCTCTGATTCCTTGGCTCAAGACGATTCGATTGGACTCTATGACGTCATTTTCCGTCATTAAAATTTTTCCGCCATTTTGAATTATTCGTAAAACCTACTTTTGCGAACTCGTCCTAGAGTTTTTACCCGATTGCCGCAAAAATTGGTATGTAGCATCTAGAGACCCTCACGGCAAAAAGTTATTAAAATAATTTTGATAAATCAACCCGTTGTTGTATAGCGCGTCAACAAATTTTACGTAGAGCGCAAAAAAACAGATTTTAGGCTGTATCTTCGTCAAACTTAAGCCTATTGACACGACACTTGGTACTTGTGATGCCAGTCAGGAACTGAGTGTGCATGCACAGTTTCGTCGCTGCGCCACCTAGTGGCCAGACAGATGTTTTATACACCTATAACTTTGGCTGCAATCAACGTATTTTGACGGGACTTGATTTTTAAGAGTCCTGAATAGTCGCCGAGTCCAACGATACCAAACATGCCAGATTTCGTCTTACGGTTAGCCCTGTGCATTAAAATAGCGCTTAAAAAACACGCGCGAATAACTCCGCCAGCGTTATTCCGATCGACTCGAAAACACCATAGGAAGAACATTGCATTACCTTCTGAACAAAAAGTTCTATTGGCGTTATATTAAAATTTTCATCAGAAATGGCCGAAAATTGCAAAAAACGAAAAATTAACTTTATAATTTGTGGGTTTTACACATAAATGGTTATAACTTCGCAACGAAAAGAGATTTTTTCACCAGATTTGATACGCTGATGTATGAGCAGAGTCTGAGGCCACACAAAAAAATGGTCTGCCTGAACCACTAGGTGGCCCTATAATTGAACAAAATATTTCATATCAAGCAAGCCCTATGGTCATACAACTATTTCTTTGCCGAACTAAAGTGTATAGTCATGAAACTAGCTAGATGTAACGCAGTCATGACCTGAGGTTGCATGCACGATTCTGTCATAGCGCCCCCTAGTGGTTTGGAGATGGAAAATAGCTATTTTTGCCTAAATCTACTGCAACAGCACATCTAAAACCATGAGTCATCATGGATTATTCCTTTCATGGCTTTGACTATAATCACTGGTGATTGCCAATTCACTCCCTAGCAACCAATGAGAATACCTTATCAACCGTTTTGCAAGAGCTATGACTCTGTATCAGAACATCGTAGAGACACGGGGGTTGGCTCTTTTGACTCATTAACAACACTGTAACATTTTGAGAGCTGAGTATTGCCACTGCAAGCACCACTCATTTTTACGTCAGTGTTCTAGTTATCAATGCTCGTCGAAAGAGAGGGAGAGATTTCACTAAATGAGAACACAGCTTTTTTGCTGATAACTGTTATATTGTTTTGTCTGAAATCAAGAGATTTTCTTAGGTACTTTAAACTGCTCATCCGAAGTCAACTTTACTTTCTGCTGTGCCCTTTTTGGCTTGACCCCGGTGATTGCTGCTTGCAGCTATATTTAGGGGTCAAGCCCCGAAGGGGCGAAGACCCCTATTGTATTTGTTAGTTTTCTTATTATTATTAGTTATTCTTCTTCTTCCGCCATTGCGGTCTATGGCAGCCCATAGAACCGTACGTAGGAAAGTTATGAAATTTGGCACACTGATAAAGGACAGTCCAATGTGTCCCCACAGCAAATTTGGAGTCTCTATCTCTAACCCTCTAGCGCCACCAACAGTCCAAAGTTGCACTTATGTTTTTGCTTATAACTTCTGATCCGTAGGTCCTAGAAACGAAATTCATGTTTCCTCTGATTCCTTGGCTCAAGACGATTCGACTGGACCCTATGACGTCATTTTCCGTCATGAAAATTTTTCCGCCATTTTGAATTATTCGTAAAACCTACTTTTGCGAACTCGTCCTAGAGCTTTTGCCCGATTTCCACGAAAATTGGTATGTAGCATCTACAGACCCTCACGGCAAAAAGTTATGGAATTCATGTCAATTCGTCCATCCGTTTCCGTAAACCACGTCAACAAATTTTACGTAGAGCGCAAAAAAACAGATTTTAGGCTGTATCTTCGTCAAACTTTGGCCTATTGACACGACACTTGGTACTTGTGATGCCAGTCAGGAACTGAGTGTGCATGCACAGTTTCGTCGCAGCGCCACCTAGTGGCCAGACAGATGTTTTTTACACCTATAACTTTGGCTGTGATCTACGTATTTTGACGGGACTTGATTTTTAGGAGTCCTGAATAGTCGCGGAGTCCAACGATACCAAACATGCCAGATTTCGCCTTACGGTTAGCCCTGCGCAGCAAAACAGCACTTAAAAAACATGCGCGAATATCTCCGCGAGCGTTATTCCGATCGACTCGAAAACACCATAGGAAGAACATTGCATTACCTTCTGAACAAAAAGTTCTATTGGCGTTATATTAAGATTTTAATCAGAAATGGCCGAAAATTGCAAAAAACGAAAAATTACCTTTTACAATTTGTGTTTTTATACATAAATGGTTATAACTTCGCAACGAAAAGACATTTTTTCACCAGATTTGATACGCTGATGTATGAGCAGAGTCTGAGGCCACACAAAAAAATTGGTATGCCTGAACCACTAGGTGGCCCTATAATTGAACAAAATCTTTCATATCAAGCAAGCCCTATGGTCATACAACTATTTCTTCACTAAACTAAAGTGTATAGTCATAAAACTAGCTAGATGTAACACACTTATGAACTGAGGTTGCATGCACAACTTTGTCATTGCGCAACCTAGTGGTTTTGAGATAGAAATATCGTATTTTTGCCTAAAACTACTCCAACAGTACATCTAAAATCTTGGGTCATCATGTATTATTCTTTCATGGCTTGGAGATCATTGGTGCATGCCAATTAACTCCTTAGCAACCAATTAGGATACCTTATCAACCCTTTTTGCAAGAGCTATATCTCTGCATCAGAACATCGTACAGACATGGGGGTGGTCTGTTTTGACTCATTAACACCACTGTAACATTTTGTGAGCTGAGAATTGCCACTGCAAGCACCACTCACATTTTCTTCAGTGTTTAAGTTGTCAATGCTCCTCGAGAAGAGAGGAAGAGATGACACTGAATGAAAACACAGCTTTTTTGCTGATAACTGTTATATTATTTAGTCTGATATCAAGAGATTTTCCCAGGTTCTTTAAACTGCTCATCCGAATTCAACTTTACTTTCTTATGTGCCCTTTTTGGCTTGACCCCGGCATTGCTGCTTGCAGCTATATTTAGGGGTCAAGCCCCGAAGGGGCGAAGACCCCTATTGTATTTGTTAGTTTTCTTATTATAATAATTATTATTCTGGTTCTTCTTCCGCCATTGCGGTCTATGGCAGCCCATAGAACCGTACGTAGGAAAGTTATGAAATTTGGCACACTGATAAAGGACAGTCCAATGTGTCCCCACAGCAAATTTGGAGTCTCTAACTCCAACCCTCTAGCGCCACCAACAGTCCAAAGTTGCACTTACGTTTTTGCTTATAACTTTTGATCCGTAAGTCTTAGAAACGAAATTCTTGTATCCTCTGAATCCTTGGCTCAAGCCGATTCGATTGGACCCTATGACGTCATTTTCCGTCATGAAAATTTTTCCGCCATTTTGAGTTATTCGTAAAACCTACTTTTGCGAACTCTTCCTAGAGCTTTTGCCCGATTTCCACGAAAATCGGTATGTAGCATCTACAGACCCTCACGGCAAAAAGTTATGGAATTCATGTCAATTCGTCCATCCGTTTCCGTAAACCGCGTCAACGAATTTTAAGTAGAGCACAAAAAAACGGATTTGAGGCTGTATCTTCGCCAAACTTAAGCCTATTGACACGATACTTGGTACTTGTGATGCCAGTCAGGAACTATGGGTGCATGCAGAGTTTCGTCACAGCGCCACCTAGTGGTCAGACTTGTGCTTTAAACGCCTATAACTTTGGCTCCAATTGACGTATTTTCACTGGACTTGTTTCTTTGGAGTTCTGAATAGTTGCCGAGTCCAACGATACCAAACATGCCAGATTTCGCCTTACGGTTAACCCTGCGCAGCAAAAGAGCACTTAAAAAACACGCGCGAATATCTCGGCAAGCGTTATTCCGATCGACTCGAAAACACCATAGGAAGAATATTGCGTTACCTTCTGAACAAAAAGTTCTATTGGCGTTATATTAAAATTTTTATCAGAAATGGCCGAAAAATGCAAAAAACGAAAAATTACCTTGAAATTTTGTATTTTTACACATAAATGGTTATAACTTCGCAACGAAAAGAGATTTTTTCACCAGATTTGATACACTGATGTATGAGCAGAGTCCGAAGCCACACAAAAAATGGTATACCTGCACCAGTAGGTGGCCCTATAATTGAACAAAACCTTTGAAATCAAGCCACCCTATGGTCATACAACTGTTTCTTCACTAAACTAAAGTGTATAGTCATAAAACTAGCTAGATGTAACACAGTTATGACCTGAGATTACATGCACAACTTTGTCATTGCGCCACCTAATGGTTTTGAGATAGAAATATAGTATTTTTGCCTAAAACTACTCCAACAGTACATCTAAAATCTTGGGTCATCATGTATTATTCCTTTCATGGCTTGGAGATCATTGGTGCATGCCAATTAACTCCTTAGCAACCAATTAGGATACCTTATCAACCCTTTTTACAAGAGCTATATCTCTGCATCAGAACATCGTAGAGACATGGGGGTGGTCTCTTTTGACTCATTAACACCACTGTAACATTTTGTGAGCTGAGAATTGCCACTGCAAGCACCACTCACATTTTCTTCAGTGTTCTAGTTGTCAATGCTCCTCGAGAGGAGAGGAAGAGATTACACTGAATGAAAACACAGCTTTTTTGCTGATAACTGTTATATTATTTAGTCTGAAATCAAGAGATTTTCCTAGGTTCTTTAAACTGCTCATTTGAATTCAACTTTACTTTCTTCTGTGCCCTTTTTGGCTTGACCCCGGCATTGCTGCTTGCAGCTATATTTAGGGGTCAAGCCCAGAATGGGCGAAGACCCCTATTGTATCCGTTAGTTTTCTTTTTCTTTTTCTTTTTCTTTTTCTTTTTCTTTTTAAATATTATTCTTCTTCCTGTTCCATTGCGGTCTATGGCAGCCCATAGAACCGTACATAGGAAAGTTATGAAATTTGGCACACTGACAGAGGACAGTCCAAATAATATCCCTAGCAATTTTGGAGTCTCTATCTCAAACCCGCTAGCGCCACCAACAGTCCAAAGTTGCACTTACGTTTTTGCTTATAACTTCTGATCCGTAAGTCCTAGAAACGAAATTCTTGTTTCCTCTGATTCCTTGGTTCAAGACGATTCGATTAGACCCTATGACGTTATTTTCCGTCATGAAAATTTTTCCGCCATTTTGAAATATTCGTAAAACCTACTTTTGCGAACTCCTCCTAGAGTTTTTACCCGATTGCCACGAAAATCGGTATGCAGCATCTAGAGACACTCAAGGCAAAAAGTTATTAAAAGAATTTCGATAAACCAATCCGTTCTCGTATAGCGCGTCAACGAATTTTACATAGAGCGCAAAAAAACTGATTTTAGGCTGTATCTTCGCCAAACTTAGGCCTATTGACACGACACTTGGTACTCGAGATGCCAGTCAGGAACTGAGGGTGCATGCACAGTTTCGTTGCAGCGCCACCTAGTGGTCAGACGAATGTTCTATACGCCTATAACTTTGGCTGCGATAAAAGTATTTTCACGGGACTTGATTTTTTGGAGTCCTGAGTAGTCGCCGAGTCCAACGATACCAAACATGCCAGGATTCGCCTTACGGTTAGCCCTGTGCATCAAAATAGCACTTAAAAAACACGCGCGAATAACTCCGCGAGCGTTATTCCGATCGACACGAAAACACCATAGGAAGAATATTGCATTACCTTCTGAACAAAAAGTTCTATTGGCGTTATATTAAAATTTTCATCAGAAATGGCCGAAAAATGCAAAAAACGAAAAATTACCTTTAAATTTTGCATTTTTTACACATAAATGGTTATAACTTCGCAACGAAAAGAGATTTTTTCACCAGATTTGATACGCAGATGTACGACCACAGTCTGAGGCCACACAAAAAAAAATGGTATGCCTCCACCACTAGGTGGCCCTATAATTGAACAAAATCTTTCATATCAACCAAGCCCTATGGTCATACAACTATTTTATTGCTTAACTAAAGTGTATAGTCATGAAACTAGCTAGATGTAACACAGTCATGACCTAAGGTTGCATGCACAGTTTTGTCATAGCGCCAACTAGTGGTTTTGAGATAGAAAATGGCTATTTTTGCCTATAACTACTGCAAAAACACATCTAAAACCATGAGTCTTCATGGATTATTCCTTTCATGAATTGAACTATAATCACTGGTGCATGTTCATTTACTCTCTAGCAACCAATGAGAATACCTTATCAACCGTTTTTGCAAGAGCTTTTTCTCTGCATCAGAACATTGTAGACACATGGGGATGGTGTATTTTGACTCATTTAACTTGTTGTAACATGTTGTGACACCATGGGCGTAGATTTAGGGTGGGACGCTAGGGACATGTCCCTACCAATATTCAGAGAAGACTGAATTGTCCCTAGCAATAATTTCGACCAAACATTTAATCTGTATTCATATATAACCACTAATGTCCGTCTTGTTCTTGTGTTTTCTATTTTTTACTTATTATATTTTTGTCAGAAATCATTTAAATTAGATTAGAAATCTTTTGCAATCCCGTTCTGTAAAAATAACGCTCTATGTGGTACACAAACGGTTAACAGCTTTCGTTCTCTGCAATGCCCGCCTCCGTAAGTCACATCGCTAATATGATTGGCTTTGCATTTCTTTAGTCCCGCCTCTCTAACGCACATTGCTAATATGATTGGATTAGCATTCTTGAGTCCCGCCTCTCTAACGCACATCACTTTTTGATGGGCTTGTCTTTACTCGCTACGTGTGATAGGATGGTTTCACTTTGTACAACGCGCCAAAGTTCACTCAACAAGACGTGCGTGATTATTCGGGCGACAGGTAAGTGAGGAAGAAAGTATTATTATACCCACTGTAACTATTTCATGCACAAAAAAAGTTGTGCCACATAATGATTCAAGGACAGTGTTTTCACCAATACAGGACAATCCCATGTTAACCCTGAGGAGTTGCAAACTTGTGTCAACCTTTTATAAATGGGGTGGCAAGGTTATTTAGAGGGTCCCTAATCCATGAAAGAAAATAACCCCAACATGGTAAAAACATGAATTCATGTCATGATTGCTGAATACTTTCATTACTGCACTGTGGTCATTACTTGCACAGATGTAGACATAATGTTGCATTTTAAACAAACTATTTTTTTCACACTGATTAACTGTCTGTTAATGAAAAGAAGATTTAATGTAAACTACAGAAACGTTAATAAACTGTGTTCAGGAAACAGCATGATATATATACCTACTTCAACACTGGGATTTTTTGGCAAAATTAAATTAAGAATTAAATATTAATTGCATATTCTTCAATATTATAAATTTAATATGGATTCATATATGTTACTATGTGATTTTCTTTTTTTGACAAAGACTTAAACAGCTACTGTTTATTAGGCTCTAGGACATAACGAATTGTTTATTATAGTACATTAAATTTGGGATGGAACCGGGGGTGGCGAGTCAGATGTCACTGAGTAAAGTGCATACTGAGTTGTCTGTTGTTTATGTCAAGTAAACGGTGATAAACAGTTTTTGCAATGCGACCATTTTATTTATGTCCCCACCAATGCCAGAATCAAACCTACGCCCTTGTGTGACACATGTTTTGCCACTGCAAATATCACTCACATGTTCTTCAGTGCTCTAATGTTCCATGACTGTCAATAACAGAACGACGATTGCAGTAGACAAGAACAGAGATTATTTTTGTTGATTATTTTTGCGTTTTTTCATCTGAAATCATTAGGTTTACCTAGGTTCTTCGGTCTGCTTATCCAAACTCAACTTTACACCCTTCTGTGCCCTTTTCGGCTTGACCCCGGTATCGCTGCTTGCAGCTATATTTAGGGGTCAAGCCCCGAAGGGGCGAAGACCCCTATTGTATCCGTTAGTTTTCTTATAATTATTATTAGGGGTCAAGCCCCGAAGGGGCGAAGACCCCTATTGTATTTGTTAGTTTTCTTATTATTATTATTATTCTGCTTCTTCTTCTTCTTCTTCTTCCGCCATTGCGGTCTATGGCAGCCCATAGAACCGTACGTAGGAAAGTTATGAAATTTGGCACACTGATAAAGGACAGTCCAATGTGTCCCCATAGCAAATTTGGAGTCTCTATCTCAAACCCGCTAGCGCCACCAACAGTCCAAAGTTGCACTTACGTTTTTGCTTATAACTTCTGATCCGTAAGTCCTAGAAACGAAATTCTTGTTTCCTCTGATTCCTTGGCTCAAGACGATTCGATTAGACCCTATGACGTTATTTTCCGTCTTTAATATTTTTCCGCCATTTTGAATTATTCGTAAAACCTACTTTTGCGAACTCGTCCTAGAGTTTTTACCCGATTGCCACGAAAATCGGTATGCAGCATCTAGAGACACTCAAGGCAAAAAGTTATTAAAAGAATTTCGATAAACCAATCCGTTCTCGTATAGCGCGTCAACGAATTTTACATAGAGCGCAAAAAAACAGAGTTTAGGCTGTATCTTCGCCAAACTTAAGCCTATTGACACGACACTTGGTACTTGAGATGCCAGTCAGGAATTGAGGGTGCATGCACAGTTTCGTTGCAGCGCCACCTAGTGGCCAGACGAATGTTCTATACGCCTATAACTTTGACTGCGATAAAAGTATTTTCACGGGACTTGATTTTTTGGAGTCCTGAGTAGTCGCCGAGTCCAACGATACCAAACATGCCAGGATTCGTCATACGGTTAACCCTGTGCAGCAAAATAGCACTTAAAAAACATGCGCGAATATCTCGCCGAGCGTTATTCCGATCGACTCGAAAACACCATAGGAAGAACATTGCGTTACCTTCTGAACAAAAAGTTCTATTGGCGTTATATTAAAATTTTTATCAGAAATGGCCGAAAAATGCAAAAAACGAAAAATTACCTTTAAATTTTGCATTTTTTACACATAAATGGTTATAACTTCGCAACGAAAAGAGATTTTTTCACCAGATTTGATACGCTGATGTACGACCACAGTCTGAGGTTACACAAAAAAAAATGTATGCTTGCACCACTAGTTGGCCTTATAATTGAAAAAAACCTTTGAAATCAAGCCACCCTATGGTCATACAACTGTTTCTTCCCTAAAATAAAGTGTATAGTCATAAAACTAGCTAGATGTAACACAGTTATGACCTGAGGTTGCATGCACAATTTTGTCATTGCGCCACCTACTGGTTTTGAGATAGAAATATGGCATTTTTTGCCTAAAACTACTGCAACAACACATCTAAAACCATGAGTCATCATGGATTATTCCTTTCATGGCTTTGACTATAATCACTGGTGGTTGCCAATTCACTCCCTAGCAACCAATGAGAATACCTTATCAACCGTTTTTGCAAGAGCTATATCTCTGCGTCAGAACATCGTAGAGACACGGGGGTGGGCTCTTTTGACTCATTAACACCACTGTAACATTTTGTGAGCTGAGTATTGCCACTGCAAGCACCACTCATTTTTACGTCAGTGTTCTAGTTATCAATGCTCGTCGAAAGAGAGGGAGAGATTTCACTAAATGAGAACAGCTTTTTTGCTGATAACTGTTATATTGTTTTGTCTGAAATCAAGAGATTTTCCTAGGTACTTTAAACTGCTCATCCGAAGTCAACTTTACTTTCTGCTGTGCCCTTTTTGGCTTGACCCCGGTGATTGCTGCTTGCAGCTATATTTATTATTATTTTTCTTCCTCGTTCTTCCGCCGAAAGTCAATGGCAGCCCATAGAACCGTACGTAGGAAAGTTATGAAATTTGGCACACTGATAAAGGACAGTCCAATGTGTCCCCACAGCAAATTTGGAGTCTCTATCTCTAACCCTCTAGCGCCACCAACAGTCCAAAGTTGCACTTATGTTTTTGCTTATAACTTCTGATCCGTAGGTCCTAGAAACGAAATTCTTGTTTCCTCTGATTCCTTGGCTCAAGACGATTCGACTGGACCCTATGACGTCATTTTCCGTCATGAAAATTTTTCCGCCATTTTGAATTATTCGTGAAACCTACTTTTTCGAACTCGTCCTAGAGCTTTTGCCCGATTGCCGCGAAAATTGGTATGTAGCATCTAGAGACCCTCACGGCAAAAAGTTATCAAAAGAATTTCGATAAACCAATCCGTTGTCGTATAGCACGTCAACAAATTTTACGTAGAGTGCAAAAAAACAGAATTTAGGCTGTATCTTCGTCAAACTTAAACCTATTGACACGACACTTGGTACTTGTGATGCCAGTCAGGAACTGAGTGTGCATGCACAGTTTCGTCGCAGCGCCACCTAGTGGCCAGACAGATGTTTTTTACACCTATAACTTTGGCTGTGATCAACGTATTTTGACGGGACTTGATTTTTAGGAGTCCTGAATAGTCGCCGAGTCCAACGATACCAAACATGCCAGATTTCGCCTTACGGTTAGCCCTGCGCAGCAAAACAGCACTTAAAAAACACACGCGAATATCTCCGCGAGCGTAATTCTGATCGACTCGAAAACATCATAGGAAGAATATTGCATTACCTTCTGAACAAAAAGTTCTATTGGCACTATATTAAAATTTTCATCAGAAATGGCCGAAAATTGCAAAAAACGAAAAATTACCTTTAAATTTTGTGTTTTTACACATAAATGGTTATAACTTCGTAACGCAAAGAGATTTTTTCACCATATTTGATACGCTGATGTACGACCACAGTCTGAGGCTACACAAAAACAAATTGTATGGTTGCACCACTAGTTGGCCTTATAATTGAACAAAACCTTTGAAATTAAGCCACCCTATGGTCATACAACTGTTTCTTCACTAAACTAAAGTGTATAGTCATAAAACTAGCTAGATGTAACACATTTATGACCTGAGGTTGCATGCACGAATTTTGTCATTGCGCCACCTACTGGTTTTGAGATAGAATATGGCATTTTTTGCCTAAAACTACTGCAACAACACATCTAAAACCATGAGTCATCATGGATTATTCCTTTCATGGCTTTGACTATAAGTCACTAGAGGATGTCCATTAACTCTCTAGCAACCAATGAGAATACGTTATCAACTGTTTTTGCAAGAGCTTTTTCTCTGTATCAGAACATCACAGAGACATGGGGATGGTCTCTTTTGACTCTTTTAACTTGTTGTAACATGTTGTGACCCATGTTTGCCCACTGTAAGCATCACATACATGTCCTTCAGTGCTCTAATGTTCCATGATTGTCAATAACCGAAGGACAGTTGCAGTAGACAAGAATATAGATTATTTTTGTTGATTACCTTTGCATTTTTTCATCTGAAATCATTAGGTTTACCTAGGTTCTTCAGTCTGCTTATCCAAACGCAACTTTACATCCTTCTGTGCCATTTTCGGCTTGACCCCGGTATTGCTGCTTGCAGCTATATTTATTATTATTATTATTAGTTATTCTTCTTCTTCCGCCATTGCGGCCTATGGCAGCCCATAGAACCGTACGTAGGAAAGTTATGAAATTTGGCACACTGATAAAGGACAGTCCAATGTGTCCCCACAGCAAATTTGGAGTCTCTATCTCTAACCCGCTAGCGCCACCAACAGTCCAAAGTTGCACTTAAGTTTTTGCTTATAACTTCTGATCCGTAAGTCCTAGAAACGAAATTCTTGTTTCCTCTGATTCCTTGGCTCAAGACGATTCGATTGGACCCTATGACGTCATTTTCCGTCATGAAAATTTTTCCGCCATTTTGAATTATTCGAAAAACCTACTTTTGCGAACTCGTCCTAGAGTTTTTACCCGATTGCTGCGAAAATTGGTATGTAGCATCTAGAGACCCTCACGGCAAAAAGTTATCAAAAGAATTTCGATAAACCAATCCGTTGTCGTATAGCGCGTCAACAAATTTTACGTGGAGCGCAAAAAAACAGATTTTAGGCTGTATCTTCGTCAAACTTAGGCCTATTGACACGACACTTGGTACTTGTGATGCCAGTCAGGAACTGAGTGTGCATGCACAGTTTCGTCACAGCGCCACCTAGTGGCCAGACAGATGTTTTTTACACCTATAACTTTGGCTGTGATCAACGTATTTTGACGGGACTTGATTTTTAGGAGTCCTGAATAGTCGCCGAGTCCAACGATACCAAACATGCCAGATTTCGCCTTACGGTTAGCTCTGCGCAGCAAAACAGCACTTAAAAAACATGCGCGAATATCTCCGCGAGCGTTATTCCGATCGACTCGAAAACACCATAGGAAGAACATTGCATTACCTTCTGAACAAAAAGTTCTATTGGCATTATATTAAAATTTTCATCAGAAATGGCCGAAAATTGCAAAAAACGAAAAATTACCTTTTACAATTTGTGTTTTTATACATAAATGGTTATAACTTCGCAACGAAAAGACATTTTTTCACCAGATTTGATACGCTGATGTATGAGCAGAGTCTGAGGCCACACAAAAAAATTGGTATGCCTGAACCACTAGGTGGCCCTATAATTGAACAAAATCTTTCATATCAAGCAAGCCCTATGGTCATACAACTATTTCTTCCCTAAACTAAAGTGTATAGTCATAAAACTAGCTAGATGTAACACAGTTATGAACTGAGGTTGCATGCACAACTTTGTCATTGCGCCACCTAGTGGTTTTGAGATAGAAATATGGTATTTTTGCCTAAAACTACTCCAACAGTACATCTAAAATCTTGGGTCGTCATGGATTATTCCTTTAAAGGCTTGGAGATCATTGGTGCATGCCAATTAACTCCTTAGCAACCAATTAGGATACCTTATCAACCCTTTTTACAAGAGCTATATCTCTGCATCAGAACATCGTAGAGACATGGGGGTGGTCTCTTTTGACTCATTAACACCACTGTAACATTTTGTGAGCTGAGAATTGCCACTGCAAGCACCACTCACATTTTCTTCAGTGTTCTAGTTGTCAATGCTCCTCGAGAAGACACAGCTTTTTTGCTGATAACTGTTATATTACTTAATCTAAAATCAGGAGATTTTCTTAGGTTCTTTAAACTGCTCATCCGAATTCAACTTTACTTTTTTCTGTGCCCTTTTTGGCTTGACCCCGGCATTGCTGCTTGCAGCTATATTTAGGGGTCAAGCCCAGAATGGGCGAAGACCCCTATTGTATCTGTTAGTTTTCTTTTTCTTATTATTATTATTAGTTATTCTTCTTCCGCCATTGCGGTCTATGGCAGCCCATAGAACCGTACGTAGGAAAGTTATGAAATTTGGCACACTGATAAAGGACAGTCAAATGTGTCCCCATAGCAAATTTGGAGTCTCTATCTCAAACCCGCTAGCGCCACCAACAGTCCAAATTTGCACTTACGTTTTTGCTTATAACTTCTGATCCGTAAGTCCTAGAAACGAAATTCTTGTTTCCTCTGATTCCTTGGCTCAGGACGATTCGATTAGACCCTATGACGTCATTTTCCGTCATGAAAATTTTTCCGCCATTTTGAATTATTCGTAAAACCTACTTTTGCAAACTCGTCCTAGAGTTTTTACCCGATTGCCGCAAAAATTGGTATGTAGCATCTAGAGACCCTCACGGCAAAAAGTTATTAAAAGAATTTTGATAAACCAATCCGTTGTCGTATAGCGTGTCAACAAATTTTACATAGAGCGCAAAAAAACAGATTTTAGGCTGTATCTTCGTCAAACTTAGGCCTATTGACACGAAACTTGGTACTTGTGATGCCAGTCATGAACTGAGTGTGCATGCACAGTTTCGTCGCAGCGCCACTTAGTGGTCAAACAGATGATTTATACACCTTTAACTTTGGGTGCGTTTAACATATTTTGACGGGACTTGATTTTTAGGAGTCCTGAGTAGTCGCCGAGTCCAACGATACCAAACATGCCAGATTTCGCCTTACGGTTAGCCCTGCGCAGCAAAACAGCACTTAAAAAACACGCGCGAATATCTTTGCGAGCGTTATTCCGATCGACTCGAAAGTGCCATAGAAAGAACATTGCATTACCTTCTGAACAAAAAGTTCTATTGGCGTTATATTAAATTTTTCATCAGAAATGGCCGAAAATTGCAAAAAACAAAAAATTACCTTTAGATTTTGTGTTTTTTACACATAAATGCTTATAACTTTGCAACGAAACGAGATTTTTTTACCAGATTTGATACGCTGATGTATGAGCAGAGTCTGAGGCCACACAAAAAAATTGGTATGCCTGAACCACTAGGTGGCCCTATAATTGAACAAAATATTTCATATCAAGCAAGCCCTATGGTCATACAACTATTTCTTTGCTGAACTAAAGTGTATAGTCATGAAACTAGCTAGATGTAACGCAGATATGACCCGAGGTTGCATGCACGATATTGTCATAGCGCCACCTAGTGGTTTGGAGATAGAAAATAGCTATATTTGCCTAAAACTACTGCAACAACACATCTAAAACCATGAGTCATCATGGATTCTTCATTTCATATGGCTTGGTCTATAATCACTGGTGGATGTGAATTTACTCTCTAGTAACCAATGAGAATACCTTATGAACCGTTTTGAAAGAGCTTTTTCTCTGCATCAGAACATCGTAGAGACATTGGGATGGTCTCTTTTGACTGATTTAACTTGTTCTAACATGTTGTGACATGTTGTGTTTTATGCGACTGCAAACATCTCTCACATGTCCTTCAGTGCTCTAATGTTCCATGATTGTCAATAACAGAAGGACGATTGCAGTAGACAAGAACATAGATTATTTTTGTTGATAACTTTTGTGTTTTTTTCATTTGACATCATGAGGTTTACATAGGTTCTTTAGTATCCTTATCCAAACTCAACTTTACACCCTTCTGTGCCCTTTTCGGCTTGACCCCGGTATTGCTGCTTGCAGCTATATTGGCAATTGTTTCTGTTAGTAAATTTTTCTTCTTCCGCCATTGCGGTCTATGGCAGCCCATAGAACCGTACGTAGGAAAGTTATGAAATTTGGCACACTGATAAAGGATAGTCCATTGTGTCCCCACAGCAAATTTGGAGTCTCTATCTCCAACCCTCTAGCGCCACCAACAGTCCAAAGTTGCACTTATGTTTTTGCTTATAACTTCTGATCCATAAGCCCTAGAAACAAAATTCTTGTTACCTATGATTCCTTGCCTCAAGACGATTCGATTGGACCCTATGACGTCATTTTCCGTCATGAAATTTTGTCCGCCATTTTGAATTATTCGAAAAACCTACTTTTTCGAACTCGTCCTAGAGCTTTTGTCCGATTGCCACGAAAATTGGTATGTATGAGCTTGAGACACTCATGGCAAAAAGTTATCAAAAGAATTTCGATAAACCAATCCGTTGTTGTATAGCGCGTCAACAAATTTTACGTAGAGCGCAAAAAACAGATTTTAGGCTGTATCTTTGTCAAACGTAGGCCTATTGACACGACACTTGGTACTTGTGATGCCAGTCAGGAACTGAGTGTGCATGCACAGTTTCGTTGCTGCGCCACCTAGTGGCCAGACAGATGTTTTATACACCTATAACTTTGGCTGCGATCAACGTATTTTGACGGGACTTGATTTTTAAGAGTCCTGAGTAGATGCCGAGTCCAACGATACCAAACATTCCAGATTTCGTCTTACGGTTAGCCCTGTGCATTAAAATAGCGCTTAAAAAACACGCGCGAATAACTCCGCGACCGTTATTCCGATCGACTCGAAAACACCATAGGAAGAACATTGCATTACCTTCTGAACAAAAAGTTCTATTGGCGTTATATTAAAATTTTCATCAGAAATGGCCGAAAATTGCAAAAAACGAAAAATTACCTTTAAAATTTGTGGTTTTTACACATAAATGGTTATAACTTCGCAACGAAAAGAGATTTTTTCACCAGATTTGATACGCTGATGTATGAGCACATTCTGAGGCCACACACAAAAAATTGTATGCTTTCACCACTAGATGGCCTTATAATTGAACAAAAGCTTTGATAACAAGCCAGCCCTATGGTCATACAACTGTTGCTTAACTAAACTAAAGTGTATATTATAAAACTAGCTAGATGTAACACAATCATGACCTGATGTTGCATGCACAATTTTGTCATTGCGCCACTTAGTGGTTTTGAGATAGAATATGGTATTTTTGCCTAAAACTACTACAACAACACATCTAAAACCATGAGTCATCATGGATTATTCATTTCATGGCTTTGACTATAATCACTGATTGTTGCCAATTCACTCCCTAGCAACCAATGAGAATACCTTATCAACCGTTTTTGCAAAAGCTATATCTCTGCATCGGAACATCGTAGAGACACAGGGGTGGGCTCTTTTGACTAATTTAACTTGGTTTAACTAGGTTCTTCAGTCTGCTTATCCAATCTCAATTTTACATCCTTTTGGGCCCTTTTCGGCTTGACCCCGGTATTGCTGCTTGCAGCTATATTTATTAGGGGTCAAGCCCAGAATGGGCGAAGACCCCTATTGTTTCTGTTAGTTTTCTTTTTCTTTTTAGGGGTCAAGCCCAGAATGGGCGAAGACCCCTATTGTTTCTGTTAGTTTTCTTTTTCTTTTTCTTTTTCTTTTTCTTTTTCTTTTTCTTCCTCCGCCATTGCGGTCTATGGCAGCCTATAGAACCGTACGTAGGAAAGTTATGAAATTTGGCACACTGATAGAGGACTGTCCAAAAAGTCTCCACAGCAAATTTGAAGTCTGTATCTCTAACCCGCTAGCGCCACCAACAGTCCAAATTTGCACTTATGTATTTGCTTATAACTTCTGACCCGTAAGTCCTAGACACTAAATTCTTGTATCCTCTGATTCCTTGGCTCAAGACGATTCGATTGGACCCTATGACATCATTTTCCGTCATGAAAAATTTTCCGCCATTTTGATTTATTCATAAAACCTACTTTTGCGAACTTGTCCTAGAGCTTTTGCCCAATTGCCACGAAAAATGGTATGTAGCATCTAGAGACACTCAGGGCAAAAAGTTATTAAAAGAATTTTGATAAACCATTCCGTTTTCGTATAGCGCGTCAACAAATTTTACGTAGAGCCCAAAAAACAGGTTTTAGTGTGTATCTTCGCCAATCTTATGTCTATTGACGCCACACTTGGTAGTTGTGATGCCAGTGAGGATCTGAGGGGGCATGCAGAGTTTCGTCACAGCACCACCTAGTGGTCATACGAATGTTGTACATGCTTATAACTTTGGCTCTGATCTGTGTTTTTTCACGGGACTTGTTTCGCTGAAGTCCAGAATAGTTGCCGAGTCCAACGTTACCAAACATGCCAGATTTCGCCTTTCGGTTAGCCCTGCGCAGCAAAACAGCACTTAAAAAACACGCGCGAATATCTCCGCGAGCGTAATTCTGATCGACTCGAAAACATCATAGGAAGAATATTGCATTACCTTCTGAACAAAAAGTTCTATTGGCGTTGTATTAAAATTTCCATCAGAAATGGCCGAAAATTGCAAAAAACGAAAAATTACCTTTAAATTTTCTGTTTTTACACATAAATGGTTATAACTTCGTAACGCAAAGAGATTTTTTCACCATATTTGATACGCTGATGTACGACCACAGTCTGAGGCTACACAAAAAAAATTGTATGCTTGCACCACTAGTTGGCCTTATAATTGAATAAAACCTTTGAAATCAAGCCACCCTATGGTCATACAACTGTTTCTTCACTAAACTAAAGTGTATAGTCATAAAACTAGCTAGATGTAACACAGTTATGACCTGAGGTTGCATGCACGAATTTTGTCATTGCGCCACCTACTGGTTTTGAGATAGAATATGGCATTTTTTTGGCCTAAAACTACTGCAACAACACATCTAAAACCATGAGTCATCATGGATTATTCCTTTCATGGCTTTGACTATAATCACTAGTGGATGTCAATTTACTCTCTAGCAACCAATGAGAATACCTTATCAACTGTTTTTGCAAGAGCTTTTTCTCTGCATCAGAACATCGCAGAGACATGAGGATGGTCTCTTTTGACTCTTTTAACTTGTTGTAACATGTTGTGACCCATGTTTGCCCACTGTAAGCATCACATACATGTCCTTCAGTGCTCTAATGTCCCATGATTGTCAATAACCGAAGGACAGTTGCAGTAGACAAGAACATAGATTATTTTTGTTGATTACTTTGCATTTTTTCATCTGAAATCATTAGGTTTACCTAAGTTCTTCAGTCTGCTTATCCAAACGCAACTTTACATCCTTCTGTGCCCTTTTCGGCTTGACCCCGGTGATTGCTGCTTGCAGCTATATTGGCAATTGTTTCTGTTAGTAAATTTTTCTTCTTCCGCCATTGCGGTCTATGGCAGCCCATAGAACCGTCCGTAGGAAAGTTATGAAATTTGGCACACTGATAGAGGACCGTCCAATGTGTCCCCACAGCAAATTTGGAGTCTCTATCTCTAACCCGCTAGCGCCACCAACAGTCCAAAGTTGCACTTATGTTTTTGTTTATAACTTCTGACCCGTAAGTCCGAGAAACGAAATTCTTGTTTCCTCTGATTCCTTGGCTCAAGACTATTCGATTAGACCCTATGACGTTATTTTCCGTCATGAAAATTTTTCCGCCATTTTGAATTATTCGTAAAACCTACTTTTGCGAACTCGTCCTAGAGTTTTTACCCGATTGCCGCAAAAATTGGTATGTAGCATCTAGAGACCCTCACGGCAAAAAGTTATTAAAAGAATTTTGATAAATCAATCCATTGTTGTATAGCGCGTCAACAAATTTTACGTAGAGCGCAAAAAAACAGATTTTAGGCTGTATCTTCGTCAAACTTAGGCCTATTGACACGACACTTGATACTTGTGATGCCAGTCAGGAACTGAGGGTGCATGCACAGTTTCGTTGCAGCGCCACCTAGTGGCCAGACAAATGTTTTATACACCTACAACTTTGGCTGCGATCAACGTATTTTGACGGGACTTGATTTTTTGGAGTCCTGAGTAGATGCCGAGTCCAACGATACCAAACATGCCAGATTTCGTCTTACGGTTAGCCCTGTGCATTAAAATAGCGCTTAAAAAACACGCGCGAATAACTCCGCGAGCGTTATTCCGATCGACTCGAAAACACCATAGGAAGAACATTGCATTACCTTCTGAACAAAAAGTTCTATTGGCGTTATATTAAAATTTTCATCAGAAATGGCCGAAAATTGCAAAAAACGAAAAATTACCTTTAAAATTTGTGGTTTTTACACATAAATGGTTATAACTTCGTAACGCAAAGAGATTTTTTCACCATATTTGATACGCTGATGTATGACCACAGTCTGAGGCTACACAAAAAAATGTATGGTTGCACCACTAGTTGGCCTTATAATTTAACAAAACCTTTGAAATCAAGCCACCCTATGGTCATACAACTGTTTCTTCACTAAACTAAAGTGTATAGTCATAAAACTAGCTAGATGTAACACAGTTATGACCTGAGGTTGCATGCACAATTTTGTCATTGCGCCACCTACTGGTTTTGAGATAGAATATGGCATTTTTTTGCCTAAAACTACTGCAACAACACATCTAAAACCATGAGTCATCATGGATTATTCCTTTCATGGCTTTGACTATAATCACTAGTGGATGTCCATTTACTCTCTAGCAACCAATGAGAATACGTTATCAACTGTTTTTGCAAGAGCTTTTTCTCTGCATCAGAACATCGCAGAGACATGGGGGTGGGCTCTTTTGACTCATTAACACCACTGTAACATTTTGTGAGCTGAGTATTGCCACTAGAAGCACCACTCATTTTTACGTCAGTGTTCTAGTTATCAATGCTCGACGAAAGAGAGGGAGAGATTTCATAGATAACTGTTATATTGTTTTGTCTGAAATCAAGAGATTTTCCTAGGTACTTTAAACTGCTCATCCGAAGTCAACTTTACTTTCTGCTGTGCCCTTTTTGGCTTGACCCCGGTGATTGCTGCTTGCAGCTATATTTAGGGGTCAAGCCCAGAATGGGCGAAGACCCCTATTGTATCTGTTAGTTTTCTTTTTATTATTATTAGTTATTCTTCTTCCGCCATTGCGGTCTATGGCAGCCCATAGAACCGTACGTAGGAAAGTTATGAAATTTGGCACACTGATAAAGGACAGTCCAATGTGTCCCCACAGCAAATTTGGAGTCTCTATCTCCAACCCTCTAGCGCCACCAACAGTCCAAAGATGCACTTACGTTTTTGCTTATAACTTCTGATCCGTAAGTCCTAGAAACAAATTTCTTGTTTCCTCTGATTCCTTGGCTCAAGACGATTCGATTTGACCCTATGACGTCATTTTCCGTCATGGAAATTTTTCCGCCATTTTGAATTATTCATAAAACCTACTTTTGCGAACTCGTCCTAGAGCTTTTGCCCAATTTTCACGAAAATCGGTATGTAGCATCTAGAGACCCTCACGGCAAAAAGTTATCAAAAGAATTTCGATAAACCAATCCGTTGTCATATAGCGCGTCAACAAAATTTTCGTAGAGCGCAAAAAAACAGATTTTAGGCTGTATCTTCGTCAAACTTAGGCCTATTGACACGACACTTGGTACTTGTGATGCCAGTCAGGAACTGAGTGTGCATGCACAGTTTCGTCGCAGCGCCACCTAGTGGCCAGACAGATGTTTTTTACACCTATAACTTTGGCTGTGATCAACGTATTTTGACGGGACTTGATTTTTAGGAGTCCTGAATAGTCGCCGAGTCCAGCGATACCAAACATGCCAGATTTCGCCTTACGGTTAGCCCTGCGCAGCAAAACAGCACTTAAAAAACACGCGCGAATATCTCCGCGAGCGTAATTCTGATCGACTCGAAAACATCATAGGAAGAATATTGCATTACCTTCTGAACAAAAAGTTCTATTGGCACTATATTAAAATTTTCATCAGAAATGGCCGAAAATTGCAAAAAACGAAAAATTACCTTTAAATTTTGTGTTTTTACACATAAATGGTTATAACTTCGTAACGCAAAGAGATTTTTTCACCATATTTGATACGCTGATGTACGACCACAGTCTGAGGCTACACAAAAAAAATTGTATGGTTGCACCACTAGTTGGCCTTATAATTGAACAAAACCTTTGAAATCAAGCCACCCTATGGTCATACAACTGTTTCTTCACTAAACTAAAGTGTATAGTCATAAAAACTAGCTAGATGTAACACATTTATGACCTGAGGTTGCATGCACGAATTTTGTCATTGCGCCACCTACTGGTTTTGAGATAGAATATGGCATTTTTTGCCTAAAACTACTGCAACAACACATCTAAAACCATGAGTCATCATGGATTATTCCTTTCATGGCTTTGACTATAATCACTAGAGGATGTCCATTTACTCTCTAGCAACCAATGAGAATACGTTATCAACTGTTTTTGCAAGAGCTTTTTCTCTGTACCAGAACATCACAGAGACATGGGGATGGTCTCTTTTGACTCTTTTAACTTGTTGTAACATGTTGTGACCCATGTTTGCCCACTGTAAGCATCACATACATGTCCTTCAGTGCTCTAATGTTCCATGATTGTCAATAACCGAAGGACAGTTGCAGTAGACAAGAATAGTATGCTTGCACCACTAGTTGGCC
Organism: Paramisgurnus dabryanus; assembly: GCF_030506205.2. Classification (NCBI taxonomy): domain Eukaryota; kingdom Metazoa; phylum Chordata; class Actinopteri; order Cypriniformes; family Cobitidae; genus Paramisgurnus; species Paramisgurnus dabryanus. The sequence continues at coordinate 15,166,699 of NC_133353.1, read as the reverse complement.
TTATAGTTGAACAAAACCTTTGAAATCAAGCCACTCTATGGTCATACAACTGTTTCTCCACTAAACTAAAGTGTATAGTCATAAAACTAGCTAGATGTAACACAGTTATGAACTGAGGTTGCATGCACAATTTTGTCATTGCGCCACCTACTGGTTTTGAGATAGAATATGGCATTTTTTTGCCTAAAACTACTGCAACAACACATCTAAAACCATGAGTCATCATGGATTATTCCTTTCATGGCTTTGACTATAATCACTAGTGGATGTCCATTTACTCTCTAGCAACCAATGAGAATACGTTATCAACTGTTTTTGCAAGAGCTTTTCTCTGCATCAGAACATCGCAGAGACATGGGGGTGGGCTCTTTTGACTCATTAACACCACTGTAACATTTTGTGAGCTGAGTATTGCCACTAGAAGCACCACTCATTTTTACGTCAGTGTTCTAGTTATCAATGCTCGACGAAAGAGAGGGAGAGATTTCACTAAATGAGAACAGCTTTTTTGCTGATAACTGTTATATTGTTTTGTCTGAAATCAAGAGATTTTCCTAGGTACTTTAAACTGCTCATCCGAAGTCAACTTTACTTTCTGCTGTGCCCTTTTTGGCTTGACCCCGGTGATTGCTGCTTGCAGCTATATTTCTTCTTCCGTTTCTTCTTCTTCCGCCATTGCGGTCTATGGCAGCCCATAGAACCGTACGTAGGAAAGTTATGAAATTTGGCACACTGATAAAGGACAGTCCAATGTGTCCCCACAGCAAATTTGGAGTCTCTATCTCTAACCCGCTAGCGCCACCAACAGTCCAAAGTTGCACTTATGTTTTTGCTTATAACTTCTGATCCGTAGGTCCTAGAAACCAAATTCTTGTTTCATCTAATTCCTTGGCTCAAGCCGATTCGACTGGACCATATGACGTCATTTTCCGTTATGAAAATTTTTCCGCCATTTTGAATTATTCGTAAAACCTACTTTTCCGAACTCGTCCTAGAGCTTTTGTCCGATTGCCACGAAAATTGGTATGTATGATCTAGAGACACTCATGGCAAAAAGTTATCAAAAGAATTTCGATACACCAATCCGTTGTCGTATACCGCCTTGACAAATGTTACGTAAAGCGCAAAAAAAACAGATTTTAGGCTGTATCTTCGTCAAACTAAGGCCTATTGACACGACACTTGGTACTTGTGATGCCAGTCAGGAACTGAGGTTGCATGCACAGTTTTGTCACAGCGCCACCTAGTGGCCAGACCAATGTTTTATACGCCTATAACTTTGGCTGTCATCGACGTATTTTCACGGGACTTGATTTTTTGGAGTCCTGAATAGTTGCCAAGTCCAACGATACCAAACATGCCAGAATTCGCCTTACGGTTAGCCCTGTGCAGCAAAATAGCACTTAAAAAACACGCGCGAATATCTCTGCGATTATTCCGATTGACTCGAAAACACCATAGGAAGAACATTGCGTTACCTTCTGAACAAAAAGTTCTATTGGCGTTATATTAAAATTTTTATCAGAAATGGCCGAAAAATGCAAAAAACGAAAAATTACCTTAAAATTTTTTACACATAAATGGTTATAACTTCGCAACGAAAAGAGATTTTTTCACCAGATTTGATACGCTGATGTACGACCACAGTCTGAGGCTACACACAAAAGATTTTATGCTTGCACCACTAGTTGGCCTTATAATTCAACAAAACCTTTGAAATCAAGCCACCTTATGGTCATACAACTGTTTCTTCACTAAACTAAAGTGTATACTCATAAAACTAGCTAGATGTAACACAGTTATGACCTGAGGTTGCATGCACAATTTTGTCATTGCGCCACCTACTGGTTTTGAGATAGAAATATGGCATTTTTTGCCTAAAACTACTCCAACAACACATCTAAAACCATGAGTCATCATGGATTATTCCTTTCATGGCTTGGAGATCATTGGTGCATGCCAATTAACTATTTAAAATCTGAATCCGTATAAAAAAAATTCTATTCAATTTTATTTATATAGTGCTTTTCACAATTGTTAATTGTTTCAAAGCAGGTTTACATGAGTAGATGTAGGGGAAACACAGAATAATCGATAGATAATATAAGAAGAAAAATACAGGGGCTAAGAATAAACCGTACAAGCGAGCGTAGTAATAATGTGACGTATACGGTAAAGTACTAAGTTAAGCCAATGTTGGCTGACTCTCCCGGGGATGAAAAACCTGTGGGAAAACTCCTAGGAGGAGAAAAACCCTTGATAGAGGTGCATATATATTTATATATATAAACATGATAGGAAATGGGTAAGCGGAATAAACTGGTTCAGCCGGTGGTCGTTGGTTGTGCATCGGCTGGGCATCACGTTGAAGGACAGCAAGTTGATCAGTGTTGTGATGACCTTCACAGCAGCAGGAACTGGGTCTGTTTGTCTCATTGTCCTCGGGGTTGAGGACAAGTCAGGGAAAGTGAAACAGAATCCTATTAGTGTAGGGGCCGTTCGCATGTAATGCAAGTGTCATACAGTATTGTAGTTTCAAATCCGCTCGGTTCTAGACATGCTAACTATTGCAGCATAAGTATATTACCCAGATGAGTTATGTGAATGCTTTGTTCTGGACAAACTAGCTATTGCGGGATAGGTACATTTACTTGACATTTTATGTGAATGCTTTGTTAAAGAAGAATGTCTTAAGTTTAGACTTAAAGTGATCGACTGTGTCTGATTCTCAAACATTATTTTGCTAGATATGAAAAAGATCTACCACCTTTAGACACTTTTGACATTCTATGGATAATTAATTGGCCGGAATTTTGTGATCAGAGTGTACATGATGGAATGTATTCTGATGGATTTGTAATTCTTTAAGATACAAGGGTGCTAGGCCATTTAAGGCTTTGTAGGTGATTAGTAATATTTTAAATTGTATGCGATATTTAACTGGTAGCCAGTGTAAAGATGCCAAAATTGCATCACAGCACTACACCTAAGTTCTTAACCGTGGAAGATGGCACCACAGTGCAGCCATGGGCAACTTGTAATCTGACATATTATGTTTGGAGCGATTCAGGTCGATAATAAGTATCTTTGTCTTATTAGAGTTAAGCATAAGGAAGTTATGTGCCATCCAGTCCCTAAAATAGTTAATGCAGTCTGTTAGCTTAGAAAACTGGTGGGTTTCGCTAGGATGTGACGAGATGTAAAGCTGGGTATGTCCGCATAGCAGTGAAAACTTATGTTATGTTTCCTGATAATGTCTCCCAGAGGTAACATATATAACGAGAATAGGATAGGACCTAAAACTAAACCTTGTGGTACGCCGTATTCAACCAGGGAGTGATATGACTCTTCCTCATTTACATAAGTGGTAGGGATTGGTTAGATATGATCTAAACCAGGCAAACGCCTGACCACTGATACCAACAAAGTTTTCTAGTCTATTGAGTAAGATTGTGTGATCTATTGTGTCAAAGGCTTCACTAAGGTCTAGTAGTATAAGAATCGAGATTTCACCACGATCGGATGTTAAAAGGAGGTCATTTGTAACTCTAAGCAGTGCTGTCTCTGTGCTATGGTGGGGCCTGAATCCTGATTGGAACTTTATATATGTACTATTATTCACTAAGAATGTGCATAGCTGGCTTGTCACTACCTTTTCTAATATCTTAGAAAGATAAGGGAGATTTGAGATTGGTGTAAAGTTATTAAGATCTCCCTGGTCAAGATGTGTTTTTTTAATGAGCGGTCTAATAACTGCTAGTTTGAAAGCTGTTGGAACGTATCCTAATTCTAGTGATGAGTTAAAGATATTTAGTACTGGGTCTGACACTACAGGGAATACCTCTATAAGTAGTTTTGTGGGAACAGGGTCTAATATACAGGACGATTATTTGGATGATGTTACAAATTTAGAGAGCTCTTCTATTGTAGTAGGTTTAAATGACTCAAGATGTTCGTATGGTAATCTAGTGTTAAATGTACTATTGGGTAGAGTGGTTGCTGCTTGTGTAGCTTCGATGTTTTCCCTAATAACCATAATTTTGTCCGTAAAGAAGTTCATGAAGTCCTTACTATTGTGTTGGAGTTTGCTATTGGTTTCTCAGTGTTTCCCATACATTGATTTATTTGTGGTGGCCCACCACAGAATCAACACTGGCCCCCACAAATAGAATTTTCATGATTCCCATTTACATTTTTATTTCACTATTTAAAACAGCTTAATTCGGCTTAAAATATAATTTGACATATAATACAGATCAAAAACAGATACAGATCAAAGAGTAGAAGTGAAACATATTTCAGGTGCCAACACGAGATCAAATGAAACACGACATGATGAGGTCACATATATGCTAATTAGTGGGTGGCGTCATCACCACCACCACCACAGTTTCTCAAAATCCTGTGGGAAACACTGTTTCTGTTTGTTCTTTTGTTTCTAGTTAGTTTCGCAACTGTGCTAAAGAGGAAACGAGGGTTATTGTGATTTTCTTTAATAAGCTTGCTGAGATGAGTAGATCTGGTGGTTTTTATTTCCTGTCTGTAGTGTTGAACACTCTCTTTCCATGCTGTACTCCAACCCTGATCAAACACACCTGAGCAAACTAATCAAGGTCTTTATGATCACTAGAAAATCACAGGTGGGTAAGTTTGATTAGGGTTGGACCTAAACTTTGTAGTGCACCGGCCCTCCAGGGTAAGATTTGGGGAACCCTGCTGTACGCCATACCTTTAACTTTGTGCTTCTGTAGTTTTGTTCCATTTTTCTAGCTACCTTTTTAAGGGCTGCGGTATGATGGTCATACCATGGAGCTGCCGTTTTTTCTTGGATTCTCTTTTTCTGAATCGGAGCAATGGCATCTAGCGTGCTAGAACAAATGTTTGTATTAAGTTGTATTAAATCTGATACAACTTTACGCTTTGTTTGGTTATGGTTTGAGCCAGGGCTTTGAACCAGAATTTTTTCCCAATTGGTTCGTTCCGAACAGAAACAGTATTTTAACGTTTCCGGTTCCTGAACCGGTCAATAACATTCCATGTCAGCTGTGGGGCATACAAATACGTAGGCTGATCATTAGGATATTAAACTTACATTATCAGTCTACATAATTTTACTTAAGTCTCTATTTTGTCATCAAACATTAATAAAGGCTACATTATAAAAGTAGCATAACTGTAATTCTTACATGCCTACATTTGTTGAGTCCACTTAAACATGCGCACACACACAAACGGAGGACGAATTCCAAACAGCGCTTCGGGAAGAAGATGCAAAATCCGCAAATCGCATGCAAGCCGAACTGTGGGTCGTGATCTGTACGGAAAAAAAACAAACATCTTGATATACTTGGTAGCCTACAATATTTACCTCTTATGATTGAGCATTAGAGACTTGGGCTTGAGTAGGCTACTTGCTGGTGGCAAGCTTCTCATTTCCCTGATGAGTCAACGACAACCAGAAGTGAACCTCACCGTGTCATATTAGACAGAAATCTTGTCAAAGAACGAAAAAATAACAGTATTAACCGGTTACCATTATTTTAAATAAAAGTTTCTGTTCCGGAACATATATTTTGGGAAAGTTTCTGGTTTGGTTTCTGTTCCATGCAAAACATCAAAAGTTTATGGTTTTCATTTTCGTTCCGTGAACCGGTTCAAAGCCTTGGTTTGAGCTGCTTGTGTCTTCATTACCATGTGAACAGAGGGTACCGCCTGTGGGCGTGACCGCATTAGAGATAATGAGCTCACTTTGTCATAATTTGAATATTACTGTACATAAAAGGTTGACCAGATCACGCTTGTAGCGCTCTTGTACCATACACATACACATACCCCATCTTGCCATAGCGAATATGTTCGAGTGACCCTTGTGCCAACTTTTTCAAGAATCCACAGTGTTGTAGCCACCTTCACACAGTGTTTGTCCACAAGATTGTTTGTGAGTTCGGTCAGTTTCGCACCGATAAAAGGATCATTCCTTAATTCACACAAAATAGCATCTACAGCTCCTTGAACCCCCAGGGGTATGTGAATCCCACGGCAGTTGATCAAAACTTGTGCTATGCCGTATTAAAACTGTTGCATGAAAGTTCCTTTAAAAATTGTTCAAATAAATATGCCGATGTTCAAACTCATTGCTGTTCCTCTTCACAAACCCCTATGGAGCGGTCATTTGGTCCCTACCATGTGATAATTACCAAACCCCACACACACACATCCACTTTTTAGGTGGTGTTTACTTATTACGCAGTGATTCGTTTTAACCTAAACCTAATATCAGGTTAAGATGTTAAAATAGTATATTTTTTATTTAGTAAAAATAATGTTTACATAATCAATTTAATGTAAGTACTTGGTTTTAATATTATGTAAAGGTACAACTTGATGAGTAGAAAAAGGTGTTCAAAGAATTCTTTATCTGCTGTGTGAAGCACAGCGGACATAAAGACGCACACATACAATTCATGCAATTCACCGGCTTGGAGAAGTTAGTTGGGATAGATGTTTTTTGCTTTGTTTGTAATTATTAACATTTATAGAAGAGCACAATCATGTCGCTCGTCTAACAAGAATTTAACAAGACCACATACAGACCTACGGGGTGCCTGGGGGTTATCTTTGTTTTACCATTTTTGATAAATAGGATTTACAAATACAGAGTTGTTGTGTTGTGTACATTGGTTTACACATTGACCCCATAATATAAAGAGAGAGTTAAAAAAATACAAACGTTTGTTCTCATTCTTTGTTAAATGTTTAAACCTGTCTAGTATAACTATTACCGTTGAAACCAAAATGTTTGCCTCAAAAATATCCTTTGTCTGCTGCGTGCTGCTGCTGCTGTTTATTTATCCTATTTGGATAAATAAACAAATAATTATATTACCTTCAATATAAAATTAAATAATAACGCTGTTTTTCTACCCACACACACACACACCTGTGCACGTGCACAAACACAGAGCAACAAATCTCCGTGTCTGTTTTAGAAACTGTAACAAAAAAAACTAAAACTTTATTTTTTAAAGAAACTTTTGATGTTACAAACAAAAGTTTAGATGCGAACATTAAAATATGCGTGGCTGCTTCACCTCAAAACATGCCTAGCCCCGTTTTTAATCAGAGACCTGTGTGAGGACAGTTCATAAAACCTTTACTTTTGTCAGAGCAGACTGAATTACATTTATTTCAACTATCAATGTTTTAGAGATACGTACTCATTTACAAACACCCCCTGTTGATCTGGAAGGAATGCAGGCTTGGGGGAGAGAGGACACCAACCATAAAAATCTATGTACAACTTTTTAACTTGCACCAAAAAATACAAAACTTTTGATTGACACTTCAATAAAAATGACAAACAAATGCATGACAACTAACAGATACAAAAGGAAAACCACGCTTTGATTCACATGTTATAAAATGACGTGCATCTGGACGGTCGACTAAAAACCATAAAAACATCACTCAAAAATGTCCAACGCATACAATTTTTGAGTGATGGGGTGGGACCACCTGTAAAAGTATGATTGACAGGGGGTCATAAATTATATTTTGACAATGTATTCTGCTACAAATATTTGCCTTGTTTTAGCCAAATTTGCTCGCTGGGAAGCTGGTGAATGCGGAAGATAAACAGTTTTTATAATTAACAGCTATTTTCATGAAGATGCAGTGTAGCAGTGAGAACCAATTTACTTGTTTTAGATTCAGCCTGTGCGTGTCTGTCATTGCAACAAGTTATGATTCAGTAGCCTGACGTTGTCATACTCAATTCTAGTCAGAATTTGAGTCTGATACCGCTCCATTGGGCTATGATTATGAGGCGTGTCTCAACCGAAAAATGCCTCTTCACTCAATTGGATAGACCTACGACCAATCAGAGCAATGGGGTGTGTAAAGTTTGTTGAAATCAAATGGCGTCTTTTGCAGCCTGACCGAACTGCTAGTTATTTCGCTACTATGACACTAACATTATGATTATACTAAGTCTGAGTTAGCGAACATGCATCAACACCTACTATGTTTACAACATTTCATTTATATCACAACATTAAGTATTTACTAAGTCATACAGTCAGACTATCTCTTACCATTTGTACGTTAGGTGAACTTCATCCACGACGATACCCATTACGTTGGCTTGAAAAATATTGGAGCCTAGAATGTCCCTCCACTTCTTATTCAGCAGCCACGCATCCGGGCTTCCGAAAAGAAGCTGGCAACGACCGATAATTATATCCATCTCGTCGTGCACGCTGAGTTGCATCGCCGTGATACCCATTTCAGTTGCTTCTTTAACTTGGTCCTCCATAAGTGCGACCAAAGGAGAAACAACAATGACAATAGAGTTTTCATGTCCTGACTTCATAGCGACCATCGGAGCTAGCTGATAAATGAAACTTTTGCCAAATCCCATAGGGATTCTCTGTTCCTCTTTTAAAATCAATGCTCTGTCGATATCTTTTAGAACAGACTCAATGTCAGAATCCACACATCTTAATTCTTCAGCGGCAGCCATTTCGTTGTAAAAAGATTCAACACACGTGCTCTTTGGTGACGTGGTTGACGTTACTGTTGATCATCTGTACATCATCGTATAAAGCCCACCCTGACAATTTGATTGGTCGACCAGCTTTGGGTTAGCTCCTCAATGGAGAAACCCCAGACCTATCTTCCCGTTCTCAAAACGTTGTGGGCGGGGCTAAGATCGGCTGGCACCCAGGCTAATGATTCAGCTCTTTGACACAGATATTTAAATGCAGATCAACATTCACGATGTGAAATGTTGGCAAACTGGACTGAAGCAGATGTGCAATATAAGTGAATGGAAAGATTGAAAAATTGCTATAGATTTCTGCAGTATAATACACAAAAGGGCTTTTCACACTGCGCTTAACCCTGGGTTATCTTCGTTGTAAACCCTGCTTTTAACCCTGGGTAAAGGATCGTTTCACACTAGTAATTTAGAAGCAGGGTTGTCCCTGAAATTAACCCAGGGCTTGAAAGGAGGTTTATCACCGCTTTTGTGGGGTTAACCCCGCATTGTGGTGCCAAACGCATGCAGTGTGAAACGAAGCAGGGTTACAATGTTATGACCCTAATTAAACACAGCTGAAGTAGCTAATCAAGGTGTTCAGGGTTGCTTGATTATTACAGACAGGTGTGTTGGAGCTGGGTTGGAGACTCCTGACCCAGGGTTTAGGAATGCACAGTGTGAAACGTCAAATTATGAATACCTAGGGTTATCTCTTAACCTCTGGTTAAGTTTGAATAGTGTGAAACATGAAAAAAATAACCCAGGATTCCATTAACCCTGGTTTTAGAATAACCCAGGGTAAACAATTTCAGGTGTGAAAAGCCCTAAAGTCGTCTGAAACAGTAAAAGCAGTTCTTCTTACATATATTCTTATATTTGGAACTAAATCAAGAGTTAAAAAGCTAAATATATACTGTGAAATAATTCAAAAATCACTATGGTCTGATAATTCTTTGTAAGATTTACCTGAATAGTCTTAGCCTAAATTAATAAGTGTATTTATGCAATGGCACGGACCGTTATTGTTATAGAACATACAACATACTTGTAAGATTTGTTTTACTAGTTCGCCTGCACATTTTGTCTGGTAAACGAACTTGGCTTGCTGTCCTCGGAGGAAGCTCAAACCTGAAGCTCGGCTCAAGCCCCAAGTTCAAACCCGTCCACGTGGTAAGACTGTGGGGAGAGAGAAAAAAAGAGTAAAGCGAGGGAAGAGATTGGGGAGGAGGAGGGATGCCGGGTAAATCATCACTGGGAAGGAGTGAAAACTGCCTCGCTTAAAGGTGAAATAGAATGATTGAACGGAGTATTTAACCTTGTTCTGTGATGTGACATGTACACAAAAAATGTTTTGTTTGGGTCTGTAATGCCTTAGAAGCTTCCTAAATACCTCTCTCAGATAGCTCTATTAGGGTGGGGGATTTTAAACAAGTGGTTTTGCACCTATTTGGCTCCCCCTAATGGCTTAACTTGCAGTCTCATTACTGATTGGCTGACTTTGCTGCCACTCAAAAAATGTAGCCAATTATTTTAAAGTGGAGGGGCAGTGAGATGCCTGTGATGTCATAAGCATCAGTTTTTCCAGATTGGGCCGTTTTCTGGCTGACATTTCTAAAAGAGGAATTTCTATGAGACTGAGATGTTTAGCATGTATAGCACTTTTTGTGTGTTTGTGAATGCGGGTAGACTACCATTATTCAACAAAGACAAGGTAAAAATGGTTTTTCATTCTCTGTCCCCTTTAAATAGGCTAAAGTGATTGACAGTACTGAATGTTTAGGCTCCTTCCAAACCTACATTTCGAACTTCATTTGTGAATTTTTTTACAAATCAGGCTCTATCTGAAACAATCAAATTGGCATGAACACTGCATGTTCATTGAAAATAGCCATTAAATATAAAAACCCTCCGTTTCATCTTCTGGATTCATCAACACATATCGGCACTGCATAGCCACCGGAAAGCGGTTCTATTATCTATCATTTTACTGTGTGGGGAATATGCACAATAATAAAAGGGGGATATTGGGCCAGACGCCAGAGGACCAGCGTCACATACATTTACAAATCATAATGAATAGAATGTGATGATGTTCACATGCATAAAGGTGAGCTCTGCGAATTCACAGCCAAAAAAAGTCTGAATGTGAAACAGAAAAACTATCTTTACAGCAGTATTGAACTATACTGAAAGTATTGTTTTTTATTTGTTAAAAAAATTAATTAATGGACGCAAAAGAACACGGACCCCTCCTTATTGGCAGTGTTTAGTTCATTGTCAATAGAAGACATGCGGGAAAGCGGCAAAATGGGGCAGTTACAGAAGTGAAGGAGTGAAACCCCTTTCGCAGACACGGCTCTTCACGGCAGGTGCCGTAAAAGATAAACATATTTGCACTAAATGCTGCACAAAACTCTTCCACTACACAAAAAAAGCTGTAGCCGCATGGTGATTTGGCCGTTTGTCACGTAACGTGTGAAACATCCATTAGTCTTCATCAATACCTCACATCAACTTTGTTGTGAAACTTTTAACCATTTAATGTACTTGCATGTGTATTTTACAGGAATTGGTTTATATGTATAATTTTTCTTTTTATCTTGTAGTAAATTCAGACTGTCATATTATCCCCATCGTCTGGAAAGTTTCAAGGAGATTTTAAGAGGAGCCTTTTTTGACAAATGTGAGCACAGCGTATATGGTGACTTCAAGGAGTACACCCCAGGACAAGAAGAGACACCTTGTTATTTCATTCATGTACTTAAAAAGATGGCTTAAATCCTTAATAATTTCCCTGTTTCTGACTTCGCTCTGCTGCTTCTGAAAACAAATCAAGCAAAGTAGTAAAAATATTTGGAAACAGGGAGGCTTAATTGTATCGCTTGTTTGCTTTGAAAGTGATAATTTGATTTATAATTTTTGTCAGGTCTTTTCTCTTTAATCTTTAAAAAAAATATTTTTTATTTTATCTTGCTTGTAGTTGATTTTAATCATATAGGGGCGGTTTCCTGGACAGGGATTTAGTCCTAGACTAAAATAGATGTAAGAGCTGTCCAAAATGAAAACAACTTGCACTGACATATCTTAAAATACATCAGTGCCCTTCGTATTGCCTCAAAATGCACACAAGTAATGTTTTTAGTAAGGCATGTTTGTTAAAATATTTCCTAATTAAACTAAGGCCTAGTCCTGGCTTAAGCACATCCCTGTCCGGGAAACCACCCCATAGAGTTGACCTCATGTATGCATGTGATGTACAACTGATTTTACTTTGTTTCTTTGAAAATAGCACTCTGAAAAGTGATAATAGCTTAAAGCTTATTTTGTTTAGGGGTACATCCTTTTAAATCAAAAGACCTGCTTAGTGTTAGCCAGTTATACTCATTTACTTGAGTATAAAGTTACATTTTAAGGCATGAACATTTGATCTGTACATTTTATTTTTTATTGTTACATAATTGTTACATAATTGTTACATATTCAGCAGGGTTGTTTTAATATTGACAGGTTGGGTAGAAGATTTACAGGATTTAAACATAGACTTGCTAAATGCTTGTCTGATTTAGAGGCAAAAATACTTCAGTGTCAATATTAGAAAGTGTAACTTTGCATAGCCTTACTCCAAAAACAATGTTATGAAACCTATGAAGATTTTTTGTTTAAAATAAATATCCAGATGATAAGTTGTGGTCTTTTTATTTTTATTAGTGGTACTATAGGAAAGACTAATAATTATTTTAATACATGTATAATGATCAATAAAAATCAATAAATCATGAAATCTGTGGTTAAATAGGGGTTTTATGGTACGTCGGATACAGACGCTGACGTCAGGCTGTGTGCCGCCATTACGCGGTTGTTGAGGTGAGGTTCAACATGCAAATATGGGAAAGTGCAAATTTAATGACAAGTGGATGAACGGGGATGTATTTAGGAGGTGGTTTGCACCGGCTAAAACAAAAATAAGGCAATGTGTAAATTCGGCAAAAATACTTTTTCATTAGGGACCATGAGGAAATGGCACATTTAAAAACACAGTTTGCCAGAAGACTCACTGCCCAGCACTAAATGAATCCTCATCTAAATAATCTTCAGAAAAATTTATAAATCTATAAATCTAAATTGTATGCTTACTGTTGAACGGGAACACGATCGATTGCATTATGCTGTCAATCACTGAGTGAAATCTTTTCTTTTATCGTAAACGTCAGAGAAACAGTTACAAACCTGTATAAATTTCTTTGTTCTGAAGAACACGAAGGAAGATGTTTTGAAGAATGTTTGTAACCAAACCATTCATGAGCCCCATTCACTTCCATAGTAGTAAAAATAATAATATAAAAGTGAATGTGGCTCATTTACTTTTGTTTATCAAAAACTTTCTAAAGTATTCTTTAATCTGTACTGTTTGTGTTTGGATGGCACTGTATATACTCTGTGTGTGTGCATATGTGTGTGTGTCTCAGGAATGCTTTCACGTATTGAAACCAAACTTTGTACATGAACTTGGGACTCCAATGTGAGGATGCACAAAAAAACATTTTAAGATTTTACATTTCACAAATCACGTTAGTGACCGCACCAGAGCAAGCACACTTTTGCAGTTCCTCCAGAAATGCATTTTCTATTTATTATTCTGCCCTAATCTTTGGCCAGCTCCTGCGACTAGACCGTTTGACACAGAGACCACGTTCAAACTTTAAAACGTTCAGGCAGTGCCGGTCTAAGTTGTTTGAGGACATGACGTGATGAATCCATATTGGATTGAACAGAAAACCAAAAAAAAAAAGATTCACGGGTCAGAAAATTTGTCCAAACTTCACAAAACTGGATGTACATGATCCTTGGACCAAGCCTCACAAAAGTTACTAGAAGGATTTTTGATTTTCAGGAGGGGTTTGCCCATCGCAGCCCAAACAAAATGTGCATCAAAGCCGCCAAAACAGGAAGTAGTTCATATCTCAGGAACGCTTTCATGTATTGAAACCAAACTTTGCACATGTACTTGGGTCTCCAATGTGAGGATGAAAACATAAAAAACATTGGTAACACTTTATTTTGATGGTCCCCCTATAGATAGTGTTTTGGCTATCAGTTACTTTTCAACTAACTATCTACTTACTCTCATCAGTATAGTATCTGTAGATTGTCTATTACATGTTTCTGTAACAATCATTAAACTGTCTGTAACATGTAAACGGCTAATACACATTTTGTCAGGAAAGTGTTAGTAATGTGCTGTCAATTAAAGATCAACATGTTCAACAGCGTATTAGCAGACACGCAACAAATCCTCAATAACTTTTCAGTAATTTAAGTACAGCAAAGTAAGAGATTTTTTGTCAGTATTTAGTTAATAACCAATGTATCAACAGACTTTCAGTAAGCATTCAGTTGACTATAAGTAGCAATTCAACATTATTTCAAATTAACTCTAGGTATAATAACCAATGTATCAACAGACTACGATGGCCTCGAGGTGCGAAAATAAATTACAATGGTAAATTTTTTAACAAATTTACAAGATTTTTAACAAATTTACAAGTGTTTAAACAAATTTACAATGAGTGAACAAAAGTACAAGTTATTTTACAATGAGTGAACAATTTTACAAGTTTTTTAACAACTTTACAAATGTTTAAACAAATTTACAATGAGCGAACAAAATTACAAGTTTTAAAACAAATTTACGTTTTTTACGGAAAGGGTAGGTACATACGCTGACGTCACGCATCTGAGCCTCCGGTGGGAAGAAACCCGGAAGTATCGCCGTGAATCTCATAAGAGTTGCGAATGCGATGTTGTGTATTAGGCTGTATATCCTATTAATGGAAAGAGAGTGATAATATATAAACTTGGTAACACTTTAGTATGGGGGAACATTATTGATTATTAATTATGACTTTTGCCTTAGTAAACTCCCAATTTACTGCTAATTAATAGCTAATAAGGTAGTTGTTGTAGACGTTAGGTTTAGGTATTGGATTGGGTTAAGGGATGTAAAATATGGTCATGCAGAACAAGGCATTAAAGGGACACAAGGCAGCATTTTTATGTTAATAAATCATCTTCGTAAGTCGGTATATGGTTAAATGACTCATTACATGACGAATGAAGACTCTCTCGCCCTACCGTCTGTAGGAAGAATACCCCACTTGCAAGTTCGCTGTATCCAACCCGGTGTCCTTCAGTCTGTTAAGTCTCAGATATAGAAAGCATTTACTCCCAGACACTAGGGGGAGCTAGTAGAGAAATTATACTCAGACTTGCCTTGTGTGCCTTTAATATGTCCTTTATAAGCACTAATAAACAGCTAATATGTAAGCTAATAAGACACTAGTTAAAAGTGAGAATTGGTCCCTATACTAAAGTGTTACCATAAACTTTCATCGATTCCCGAGTGACTCAAATGGATATTGGACCTTATTTTAAGATAAGTGAAATAGTTTTAGTTAGCTAATGCTAGCTTTCCAAGTTGCACACGTTTTGGATGGCAGTTATCAAAATAATTCACTGACTTTCTCATTAGATTACAGACAACACGAGAGGGTGCTCCAAACTTTTTACTCAGGACTGCATTGTTTGTTCGCTCCCGGGTTTACATAGACTGAAACGGGGAAGTGTGACGAGTTTGTTTACATGGTGCTGTAAACTTACCCAGGAGGACACTTCAGAGGAATCACAGGGATAACATGGTGTGATTTTTTTTTTTGTCAAAACCAGAACTGACTTCTGAATCCACATGGAACGCATTTACTTTGATGGAGAGAAATGGAAGTCAGTAAAAATTAAGTTAGACTCTTTAACTACTGGCTACCCAACACATGCTTATAAACCCAGGAATAGCACACACACACACACCTAACAAACAAGGCACACATTAGATACGTGTAAATGTAAATGACTGTACAGTTTTAGAACAACACATTTTTACATTAAAGAAACTTAATTTCACTCATTGTTCAAAATATAGTTTTATTTATAAATGAACTTCAATGTATATTGTCTCAAGTATGAAAAAATATATATGTAAATTTTTAGAACCAATCATATTTACATTAAAAGCCAGTGGGTACTAACACACATTTTACACAGGGCCATGTAGTTCTGATTTTTTTCCGTTAATAATAAAAACCTTCATTTAAAAACTGCATGTTGTGTTCACTTGTGTTATATTCTTTGACTAATATTTAAATTTGTTTGATGATCTGAAACATTAAAGTGTGACAAATATGCAATAATAACATGGGAAATCTGGATGGGGGCTAACACTTTTTCACACAACTGTATATAAATTTGTTCCAATGTATATTTTCTATCTACTGTACAAATTGTAACAATAAAGCTAAGTAAAAGGTTTGTTTTTGGGATTAAAGGAATTTTTCACCCAAGATATAGATGGTTTGTTTTTCATTGGAACAGATTTGGAGAAATTAAGCATTACATTTCTTACAATGGGATCCTCTGCAGTGAATGGGTGCCGTGAGAATGAGATTATTTAACACAAACTATGATTGTGTTTATGTTGTGCAGGTTCATTTTTTGTTTGTAAAAAAACACAGTATTTTTCACATAATTACTTATCTCTATAGCGCTGTTTTTACTTTCCTAAAAATGAGCTGATGTCTTCCTTGTTCTATAAAGTCCCTCCTTCAGAAATGCGTATCGAGTTCTGATTGTGTAGCTTGTTTAGTGTGCTGTTATTCAACAGCAGCTTAGCTTAGCAGAGCAATTTGAGCTTAGCTGCCGACTGACGTATTCCTGTGGGTGGAGGTTAGTAAAAAAAAACTCTTCTTTGGATGTCATTCAATCGGAAAGTAGAGGGCTGTAGTCAAAACCAGCCATTCGCTGTAGGCTTTGAAAGGGAAATTATATTAAAGAAAATATATCACTTGGCATAGAATTTTGAGCTTTATAATATTACAGATATTATTTATGCTCTAACAGCAACATTACACACCAATTAAAGTTTAAAAAATGGGATCAGGAAAAACGGGACCTTTAAACCTTACAGCTAAATCTCCGGAAAGAAGCCCCTGCCACATACGGCAGAGAAACAAGAAGAAGACACAAATGTTGCGATAATCTTCCATAATAGGAGATGTTTCCAGGTAATCAAGTCTTGCAATTCCCCAGAACCACTGTTAGATCTGTGTTTTGAGAAAGAGGAGAAAATTGCATGTAAAAAAAGAAAGATCAAGGAGGTGATGAGATTTATTTGTTCTAATTTTCATCAATGGATTACATGCTTAATTTTTTGTGTTCTGATCAGGAAACGAATGGTGGTCCTCCTCTTCTTCCTTTAGTGTTTCAATATCACAGACACTGGAAATGTACATAATCATTTCAGTCTTGGCAGTCTATCTATCTATACATAAATGTCAGTTTGCTTAGGCAACAGTATTTGTAATATGATAAAACATTACAGTACTATCACATTCAGAGAGGTTTAAATGATTAAATGAAAATATAATTTATAGTATAAATGTAGGTAATTTTAACAAATCGTCTCATTACATAAAATCCTAATCTTTAAAGATTATTCAGATTATATCATCGAACAAGTTAATGCACCCTTGAATCCTCTGAAGTGTTCTTCTGGGTTTGAGTTCACAGCACCATGTAAACAAACTCGTCACGCTTCCCCGTTTCAGTCTATGTAACCCCGGAAGCGAACAAACAATGCAGTCCTGATTAAAAAGTTTGAAGCACCTTCTCGTGTTGTCTGTAATCTAATGAGAAAGTCAGTGAATTATTTTGATAACTGCCATTCAAAACGTGTGCAACTTGGAAAGCTAGGGTTAGCTAACTAAAACTATTTCACTTACCTGAAAATAAGGTCCAATATCCCTTTAAGTCACTTCGGAAGCGATGAAAGATTATATATTATAACTCTCTTTCCATTAATAGGATGTACAGCCTAATACACAACATCGCATTCACAACTCTCATGTGATTCACGCATAGACAGTAAAAGAAATGGACACAGCAACCCCATTGGATTCAACGGAGACAAGTGAAGTCAATTAGAAGCACGCACTTCCTGGGGGTCGAGCGTACTGCACAGACTCAAACTGAGCTTAATGATGTAGATGTCACGTGAGCAACTTGACTTTATGCCTCCACGTCCACCCGATTGCCTCATAGACAGTAAAAGATTGCCTGCGAGCTTGTCTTCCTGTCCATACGGTAATTTCTCTACTGTGCGACAGAGAGTCGCAGGTTATGACGCAATCGTTAGCATATTTTTACAAAAACTGCTTCTACTGGGCCATAACATAAGATACATGGTAATGGAGCCTATTATACATTTTCGTGTAGATTTAGAAATAATTAATGGACAAATGGAGTCTTTAAATGCCTCAGATGTAAAGTTATTCGCTGTCAAAGTGACACCAAAATGAATGGGATTTAATGGGATGCTAACAGCAGGTGGGGGTTTTGTAAGCAATGGCGGTGCCTGGGGAAGCTTCAATAAAATATGAAACTCTGCCCCCCTGGATTCACGGCGATACTTCTGGGTTTCTTTCCTCCGGAGGCTCGGATGCGTGACGTCAGCATATTGTACCTACCCTTTTCGTAAAAAACGTAAATTTGTATTAAAACTTGTCATTTTGTTCGCTCATTGTACATTTGTTAAAAAACTTGTAAATTTGTTCACTCATTGTAAATTAGTAAAAAAACTTGTAAATTTGTTCACTCATTGTAAATTTGTTAAAAAAAACTTATAAATTTGTTAAAAAACTTGTAAATTTGTTAAAAAACAATTGTAAATTTGTTCACTCATTGTAAATTTGTTAAAAAAACGTGTACATTTATTCACTCTTTGTAAATTTGTTAAAAAACTTGTAAATTTGTAAAAAAAAAAACTTGTAAATCTGTAAAAAAAACTTGTTAATTTGTTTTTAATCTAAATAAGTAATTTACCATTGTAATTTATTTTTACACCTCGAGGCCACCGTATCAGACTTTCAGTAAGCATTCAGTTGACTATAAGTAACAACTCGGCATTATTTCAAATCAACTTTAGGCATACTAACCAATGTAGCAACAGACTTTCAATAAGCATTCAGTTGACTATAAGTAGTGTAATAGAAATGTATTCTTTATGCATTTATTCTTTGTATTTTTATGCTTCAAGTAATGACTTTATGATTTTCATTATATGTCTGGCATGTTATTTTTATATGCTAAAACCAGTGTTTTTAATATAGGTGTGAAGTTATGCTCAGCTAACTTCTGTTCTACCTTCTTAGACTCAGCAGACAAGTAAAAAAAATGTAAACACCCAGAAGTGCCTAAAAACAACACCTAGTAAGGAGTTGTTTTGATAGAATAGCATAGGGGGTGGTGCAACCCAATGAGAGTATATATTGTAAGGAGATTTGAGACTTCCTCACTCTCCAGCATGCCGTTTTTCCTTTCTGTATGCGTTGAGTCCTTGTACAAGTAAATAAATCATCTCTGATAGACAGATCCTGGTATTCGTATTATTTTTCCACCACAGTAGCAACTCAGCATTATTTCAAATAAACTTTAGGCATACTAACCAATGTATCAACAGACTTTCAGTCAGTGGTGAAGTTACAGGTGACGCCCACTTTGAGTTGTGGCCCACCCAATCAGAAGGGCATTTTCCAGACAAATGTGTAAATAATTTAACAAAAATAAACAATAGTACTACGAATATAAGTCTTATCACATTATAATTTCATATATGTAATAAAATTATAAACATAATTAAAATATAAAATATAAGTGCAAGTTTGCATATTCAGGCAGTTTCGCAGTTTTCTTCTATCCTATAGGTGCACACGCTTAGGGCTGCATTAATGCATGGGCTTACCTGGGCTTAAGCCCAGGGCCTCGGGCTGGGAGGGGCCCTGAGATGAGATTCATTAAATGATTCCTCATTTTAAAGCAAAGATGTACAGAACAGCACATAAAGATATTACACAAAACATTTTTGATAACTAAATCTAATAAATAACAAATTAGATTATGCCTGGAATAGGGATGGGACGATTACCGGTTTCACGATTAACCATGATAAAATGTCCTGACTGTTAGTATTATCGTTTAAAATGTAATTACCATAACAACCGTGTTTGATTACCGTGATTTTGAAAACTCGCGGTAAATCCTGTCCAGCCAGAATCAGCTTGACACAGGCGCGCGCATGCAACATTGGTTTTTGCACGAGAAGGCGTGGCGGAAGGCAGTAAGGTGCACTGTATTTTATTGTGTTGCTTATGTGTGCATTTGATGTTCTTTTTTAAGGTACTGTTCATTAAAACAGGTTCATACATCTCAGGGCTCCATGTTAATGTTCATTTAATGCAGGGGTGTCCAATACGACCAGTCGATCGCAAATGCAATGCTGGTAGATCGCACATAAGTTAATAACTGTGTATGCTGCTCCACGCCTCCACAAGCTTCGGAAAACAAAGCACCAAATTGGCATTATGGCCTTAGAAACAAGTCTTTTGAGGTGCTGCGCATTTCTTCTCAAGTGTGTTTTTATAAACCTTATGCCTGCCCGCTGCAGCGGAGTCGTCTAACTTCCGAAATTTGGATGCACATTCTTGCCTTCATGCAGGAGTTGATCCACACGAACGGTGTATGTGCGCGCGATCGATCGAAGAGAGAGAGATGCTTCTGATCATATTGTCATTTTCTAATTTATTTCATCAAAACCGCATCTCTGCTATTCCGCTATAAGGAGTACTCGGCATGTACTCAAGGATTTTTTTTAACTCCTCAAAAAGAATGGAGTAATGGTGACAGTGTCATGGTTCTGCCATCTTGTCCTTTGTTTAATCTAGTCTTGTGGCAGAATCATGACAGAACCATGTTTTGTGTGGGTTCATGTGGTCTTAGTATTGGTTTACTGGACCACGTGTTCCCTGTGTCTTGTCTCTTTTACCCCGCTCCCTTGTCATCCTCCTCATTATTGTTTGATTTATATCACCTGTTCCCCTCTTGATTTGTTCCCCTATTTAATCCTCTTGTATTCATTGTCCTGTGCTTGTGCATTGTTTCTATGTCCCACATTCTTGTGAGTACGCTGTTTAAAGAGTCTTGTCAAGTTAAGTCAAGTGTGTTATATATTTAGTGTTTGTCAAGTTCATTGGTTAGTGTTATCCTGTTAACTGTTAAGTGTAGTTAAGATCTTGTCCTGTTCAGTGTTCTTATTCTCTGTATTAGTATCTTGTTTTTGTTGTTTTGCCCCACGTGGGTTTTTGTTTTCTGTTTGAGATATAATAAAAGTCTAGTGTTCATCCACCTCTGTCTGCACTTGGGTTTCTACACACCATCATAACAGACAGCCCTAAGTTCAACGTAGATATATATGCAGTATAGTCCTAATACGCATTTAAAGTGTTATTAAAAAATGTATCAGTGTTTTGTTAAAAAATGTTTTTTAGCAGGTAGGTCTTGTCGGCTTTATCATTTTAAAAGTAGATTAGATTGCCACACAAAAAGTCTGGACACCCCTGATTTAATGTTTATGCTTAAAAGTGCATATAGCTGCTAATTGTATTTGTTGTTTGCTGATTTTCAGAAATAAAACTTGTTAAACTGTTTTCAGTGTTATTTTTTTCAACATTTCCATCTCATTTTTAAGAAAACCATGATAATATTGATAACCGTGATAACTTTTGTCACTATAATCATGATATGAAATTTTCTAACCGTCCCATCCCTAATATGTATATATATGAAGAGTTTGGTTCCAAAACGCAATAAACGCCATTTTTGAAAAAAATGAGTTACGGCCAAAATCAGTATTATATCAGGTCAGTAGTTAAAAGTAAATAATTAATTTTACGCAAAATCCAATACCCGCCGTGATATTCTGTCATCTTTTCTCCCTTTGTTCCCAAAATGCGACAAACGCCACTCCTCCTTTTTTACAGAACGCAATAAATCCATTCCTGATATTACTGCGGACCATTCACGCAATGTAAACAAACATGGCGGCGCGCTGAGTACACGGAATCCTAATTTTCCTCATCTACTTTGTACTTCGTGATCAACAAACAAAACAAAATAATACTTTAATAGCTTTGCTAAACCTGTGATGGTTTTCTGTGACGGGAAAGAAACGTAAGCCATCAACATCTAATAATTTCCGCGAGAGGCACTCGGCTGCTTGTTCTCCAGACAGCATCAAGCTTCTCATGCTCAAACATTGACCCCAGAGGATCTTATGAAAACTTTACATTATTTTACTCAAAGTCAACGAAAATCGAGCGGGACCAAAACATTTTACAGCTGATCGCTGTGAAAATGTAAAGAGACGACGTCAAATATAACCGCAGCAATGTGTTCTTAATATAACAAAGTAAGTGTTTTGGTTAATGCCATTAATGTTTATTTTTTAATCATTGTATACCACTAGTCAACTAAATAAATATAAAATGGTAAAGATGAATGCACATTTATACATTGATTTAATAGATTTAGAGCATTTTGACATAAAAAACTGTCATGGATTTATTGCATTTTGTGGAAAAAATAATTAGTTTTTATAATAAATCTTTGAAAATCAAGTTATGGATTTGAATTTCTTATGTTTTTATAACCTAAAGATGCTATGTGAAAGTTTGTAACAGAAAATAGTGGTTTTCATCTTGTCACTTTCTTGGTATAGAAAACACGTTTTTACCGAAATTTGTCAAAATGGATTTATTGCGTTTTGGAACCAAACTCTTCATATGTATCTTCATTTATTCTCATTTTATCAGCTCTCCATAATGGGTAGTGTCTTTAAAAATACAAAATTTTGAGCAAGCTGAGATAATTGCATTTTGGAAAAAGGACTTTTGTTAGAGATCAGATTTAGAGTTTTAACTGTTTTCTGGAAAAGTGGATGCTTCAGTGTTTTATAAGTTATGTAAGAGCGCCACCTGGTGGATAGTAGCGGATATATGGATTGCAGTAAAAACTCGTCATTAGCAGGGGAGCGTTTTCTCTTAATTGACGAGTTAACACAGTGTTTCCCACAGATCTGAAATTTACTTGTGGTCATAGCCGGTGAAAAGGGCAATCAACCGACAAAAAATGGTCTACTGTACATGTGACAAAGAACTACTTGTAATGTGTGACACAACAGAATACTTTGATTTATTGAAAATTTATATTTATTTCACATTATAGTTCCTTAATCCAACCACCCCAAATTTTCTTTGCCATAAACAAAGCTGACACTGTTTGTCAAAGCACCACAAAAACACTTTACTGTTTTTCCACTGATATATGAAGCAATTAGATGACCCCTTTTATTAAACTCTATTGAATACAATAATATGTATAGTATATTGCTGCATCGAAACAAACAAACAGAGAATAAACAGCAAACTTGCATGATGATTATCGAGTCACCATTTATTGCTCTCACTCAGCTCCTTGGCGTTTTTTAAGATACTGTGCCGCTACATCTTAGTCAACCAAAAAAATGTACGCTTTTGGGACATTACGCATGGAACGATAAGTGAAGAGGCCTGTGTGCTTTGACTCAACATCTGATATCGTCTAACTGGTAGGACAAAGTTACAGTATTTATGCTTGTGTGCTGCGAATTAAGTGTGACAGAAGTGGCTGTTTAGTACACAACCGCCGTCGTTGTGTTTGGTTTTGGATCGCGGCTGCTGTTGCCATTGCCGTGTTTAGTTTCGGATCGCTATGTGTACTTGGATATACAATTGAAGAGACATTTTGGATGAAGTGGATTGTTGTGGATTGTTTGCTTGTTATGAAAAGTGTTTCACGCATGCGTTCATCATGAGTGAGTCTGAAACAGAAGCGGATACTGAACAGGAAAAATGTAAGCGAAAAGTTCAGCTTACCGCAAAGGCTTTGGCTAATAAACTTGAACAACTTCATAAAGACCGAAAGAGAAATGTCAATGTGATTAAAAGTTCAATATCAACCATCAAAGAGCTCATGTTGAGCAATGAAAATGTTTCAATGGTGCGGTCTGAACTTGAACGCTTGACGCAACTATTTAAAGAGACAATCAAACTTCATGATTCAGTAATTCCATTATTACCAAATGACGAGTAAACTATCCAGAATTAATGGTTCTCAAGTATATATAAATACAGTGATGTGTTTATAAAAAACACAACTCAATGGTTAAATGGAATTGAGAACTTAAATGATAACAATCAAGCTCAACAGCTGCAACTTGGTGAATGCCAGCCTCCTCTGAATGATTCAAAAACTCAGAACAAGTCTCAATGTGACATGCATAACCAAGATGAAATAAATCCAAGTGACAGCATTTCTAATGTTGGAAGTAGAAGATCAAGCAAACAAAGCTCTGCTGCAAGACGCTCAAGACATCAACAACCTCTTCTGCACGTATTAAAGCAGAGGCCGATATAGCATCTCTGTTGGTACGTCAAAACTTCATGAAAGAAAAGCATGCAATTGAAGAAAAGGAGCAAAGTCTAAGGAAACAAAAGGAGGATTTTGAGTTACAAATGGAAATTGCTGCAGCTATGGCAAAAGTGAATGTGCTTAAAGGCTCAAGTGTACGCTCTGCTAAAAGTGATGTGACTGATACAAGACTTACTAATCAAGTTCTCCATATTATGGATAAACTAAATTAAATTACATCTTTGCTGATTCAACAACAGTGTATGTCATCTTTGCCAAAAAAAGGAAATTCAAGTGTTTGATGGAAATCCTCTGCATTTTCATGCCTTTTTGAAATCCTTTGAAAGCGGAGTGGAGTGCAAAAGTAGCCACCCTAATGATTGCTTTTACTTTCTTGAACAGTACACCAGGGGTCAATGTGACATGCATAACCAAGATGAAATAAATCCAAGTGACAGCATTTCTAATGTTGGAAGTAGAAGATCAAGCAAACAAAGCTCTGCTGCAAGACGCTCAAGACATCAACAACCTCTTCTGCACGTATTAAAGCAGAGGCCGATATAGCATCTCTGTTGGTACGTCAAAACTTCATGAAAGAAAAGCATGCAATTGAAGAAAAGGAGCAACCCTTACGAAAAAGAAGTACACTTCAAGTTAATTTTATTAAGTATACTTAAGTAATGTTGGAGTATAGTTTTAAGTATACTTTATGTAGTAAGTGTACTAACATTTATGTTCTAGTAGTATACTTGTAAGTGTACTGCTTGAATACCGCTTGGGACTAAATTGGCCCACTTTTAGTATATAAAAGTATACTTCTAAGTGTACTATAAGTGTAAGAGTAGTCAACTTTAAGTGTACAACTAGTGCACAATTAGTTCTTCATTTGTAATGCAAGTGAACTCATGAGTATACTAGTAGTTTTCTAGACTTATACTTCAAGTGTACATGCAAATATTCTGTTAGTGTACTCTTAGTAAACTAGAAGTTACTTATTGTGTGCTGCAGGTATACTTCCAAGTGTTCTTTTAATATACTTTTAGTTAACTAGTAGTTTACTAGTCATATACTGAAAGTGTACATGCAAGTGTTCTGTTAGTGTACTCTTAGTTAACTAGTAGGTTACTTATTATGTGCTGCAGGTATACTTCCAAGTGTTCTTTTAATATACTTTTAGTTAACTAGTAGTTTATTAGTCATATACTTCAAGTGTACATGCAGAAGTGTTCTGTTAGTGTACTCTTAGTAAACTAGTATGTAACTTATTGTATACTGCTTGTGTAACAAAGCACTTTGACACTGAGGATCCATCTGCAGGTTTTTATTAAACACACTCATATTCCAACAGGCAAGGTCAAACAACAGCAAACACAGCAATGTAAGGCAGGCAAATCTCGTAGTCGTGAAACAGGCAAAAGGGTCAGGGCAAGCAACATACTCATAAACCGGGTAAAACAAATAAAGATCAATAAATACAGATAGATAAGCAGGCAGGCAAACCACTCAGCAATGACAGCTGGTACAAATCAAGACTTTGCACTGACTGAATGTTTCCAGAGAGTTTATATAGGCTGTCCAATGAGTTTCAGGTGCAGATTAATCAGTCCAGGCATGCGGGATTATGGGAAATGGAGTCCAGAACGAAAGTTAATATTCAGGGGGTTCAGCCATATATATAGATATATATATATATACAACCTCAAATCAGAAAAAGTTGGGACACTGTAGAAATTGTGAGTAAAAAAGGAATGGAATAATTTACAAATCTCATAAACGTATATTTTATTCACAATAGAATATAGATAACATATCAAATGTTGAAGTGAGACATTTTGAAATGTCATTCCAAATATTGGCTCAATTTGGATTTTATGAGAGCTACACATTCCAAAAAAAGTTGGGACAGGTAGCAATAAGAGTATAAAAGTTAAATGTACATAAGGAACAACTAAAGGACCAATTTGCAACTTAATTGGCAACATGATTGGGTATAAAAAGTGTGGCAGTGCCTCTCAGAAGTCAAGATGGGCAGAGATAGTCTATATTCTATTGTGAATAAAATATAAATTTATGAGATTTGCAAATTATTCCATTCCTTTTTTTACTCACATATTCTACAGTGTCCACTGTAGTGTCCCATTATATATATATATATTTTTTTCTTTTTTTATTGTTTGATTATCTCACTGATAGCATCCGAAAGATTTAGCTTCAAATTGAAAGTACAATTAAGGTATATGTCAGGTATAAAAATTAATACACAGGAACAATTTATTGTACTTTAAGTGCAATACATATATATATATATATATATATATATATATATATATATATATATATATATATAGTATGATGTTAAGTTCACTTAAAGTAAAGTTGAGTAGTAAACTACTAGTTAACTAAAAGTATAGTAAAAGAATACTTGCAAGTATACCTGCAGCACACAATTAGTAACTTACTAGTTTACTAAGAGCACACTAACAGAACACTTGCATGTACACTTTCAGTATGAGTTCACTAGTTAACTAAAAGTATAGTAAAAGAATACTTGCAAGTATACCTGCAGCACACAATTAGTAACTTACTAGTTTACTAAGAGTACACTAACAGAACACTTGCATGTACACTTTCAGTATGAGTACACTAGTTAACTAAAAGTATAGTAAAAGAATACTTGCAAGTATACCTGCAGCACCAAATTAATAACCTACTAGTTTACTAACACTAAAGATTCTCCATGAAGATAATACACATTTGTACTGTACACTACATATACTTTCAAAATTTACTTAAAATATACTGTTTCTAAAGGATGCTAAATAATGTATTTTATAAATATGCTGTCAGTGCATTATTATAATGATAACTTTAACAGATAAAGTATACCTAAAATAAACTTTAAAATAAGTTCAAATTAGTATACTTTAAAAATTGCACAGAACTTTAACTCCAAGTATATTTTTTTAAAGTATACTTTTAGAAAATATATTAAATTATAATTATTTTGAAATATATTAAAAGTTTAATTGTAAGCAAATATGTTGTAAGCATACTTTCAATATATTAAAAGTTGGTACATGCTAAGTTAAATATACTTGAAATACAATAAAGTATATTTATTTTTTACCAGGGCTATTCATATGGCTTTTTGCAGCTTTCTTGATGTAGCTTTCGTTGTTGCATTTTTACTTAATACTTTTAATTATATGTCAGTAAACAAGTATAGGCCAAATATACTTAATATACAAATATACTGACATTTCGGTCAGTATAGGTCAAGTATACTTTAGTACAATTTAAGTATATTTCTGAGAAGTACCTAAAGTACATTTTAGAGAGGTACATAAAAAGTAAACTGAAAGTATACTTTTTTATTTTAAGTTTAAAAGAAGTATACTTATAGCACACTTGAATAAACTTCTTTTTCGTAAGGGAAAGTCTAAGGAAACAAAAGGAGGATTTTGAGTTACAAATGGAAATTGCTGCAGCTATGGCAAAAGTGAATGTGCTTAAAGGCTCAAGTGTACGCTCTGCTAAAAGTGATGTGACTGATACAAGACTTACTAATCAAGTTCTCCATATTATGGATAAACTAAATTAAATTACATCTTTGCTGATTCAACAACAGTGTATGTCATCTTTGCCAAAAAAAAAGGAAATTCAAGTGTTTGATGGAAATCCTCTGCATTTTCATGCCTTTTTGAAATCCTTTGAAAGCGGAGTGGAGTGCAAAAGTAGCCACCCTAATGATTGCTTTTACTTTCTTGAACAGTACACCAGGGGTCATCCAAGAGAGATTGTAAGAAGTTGTTTGCATATGCCTGCTGATCGTGGTTATTTAAGAGCTAAGGCTTTACTTCAAGAGCATTTTGGTGATCAGTATAAAATTGCATCAGCTTATATGGAGAAAGTTCTCTCATGGTCAAATATCAAAAGTGAAGATCTCAAGGCTTTACAAGATTATAGTCTGTTTTTAAGAAGTTGTTGTAATTGCATGGAAGATATTCAATATATGCATGAGATGAATACACCTACTAACATGTTGACTGTAGTGAAGAAACTACCTTACAAATTAAGGGAAAAATGGAGGTCCAAGGTTTGTGAATTGAAAGAATTAAACCATCAAAGAGCTACCTTCATCGACGTTGTTAACTTTGTTGAAAGAAAAGTAAAAATAATGACTAATCCAGTATTTGGAGATATTCAGGATGCTACATCACTGACAGGAACCAAATCATCAAATAAAGGAAAACTTCAGTCTTATCTTAAACCTAAAAGAAGCAGTTTTGCTACTACTGTTACAACCATGGAAAGGAAATCAAGAACTGGAATGAACCAAAAGGAAATTGTCTCACCTAGCAACAAAAGTTGTTTGTTTTGTAGATGTGAACACACTTTGGAATTGTTCCCTCTATTGGAAAAGAGGAGTCATAATGAAAAGATTGCATTCATTAAGGAGAATGGCATTTGTTTTGGCTTTATCTGTACAGGGCACATCAGTAAAGATTGTAGAAATCGCCTTTCATGCAAAGTATGTAGTCTTAAGCACCCTAGTATACTTCACATCTATCCAAGTGAGAAGGTGACCAATTCAATTCAAGTTGGTAGACAAACAGATGCTGTAATGGACAGTGCTTTGGAGTTTGAGTCCAGTGGATTTATTGGAGTTGGTGAAAATCAATGCAAACTGTCAATAGTTCCTGTGCAAGTAAAATCTAAAAAAGGAAATAAGATTGTGATTACGTATGCCTTTCTGGATCAAGGAAGCACAGCAGTTTTTTGTACATCTGGACTGATGAACACACTTGGTCTGCCACGTAAAAGGACTAACATTCTCTTATGTACTATGGGTCAGGAGAAAGTCACAACTACCAACATTGTTTCCGGTTTAGAGGTGGCCGGTTTTAATGAAAGAGACTTCATAGAGTTGCCAGATGCCTATACACAAAATACTATGCCTGTGCATAATGTGAACATCCCAAGACTAAAGGATCTTCTGAGATGGCCACATTTGAAACATGTGAATCTGCCTGAAATTGACTCCGATATAGAGCTGCTGATAGGAGTAAATGCCCCAAAGGTCATGGAACCAATTCAAGTGATCAGCAGTGTGGACAATGGACCATATGCAATTAAAACTAGGCTGGTATGGACAGTAAATGGTCCACTAATAGAAGATAGTGATGGCCAAACAGTCTTTACATACCCTGAAGTTACAGTTAACAGGATTTCAGTTTCAGACTTAGGAGAGCTTTGGCAGCAGAAACAATTTGAAGTTGATTTTCCTGAAAGTAACACAAATGAACAAGTTGGATTTTCAAGAGAAGATCATAAGTTTGTTGAAATGACAACCAACTCATTAAAGCTTGTTGATGGTCATTACTCTATTGGCTTACCCTTGAGAAATAAAGATGTGCATATGCCAGACAACAGGGTAATTGCTGAACAGCGCGCTCTGAATTTAATGAAAAGGCTGAAAAGGTATGCTTCATTTCATTCTGAGTATTCTGTTGTCATGAAAGATCTAATTTCTAACGGTTATGCTGAGAGAGTGCCAGCTGAGGACTTGAAACGTAGCAATGGTAAAGTATGGTATATACCCCATCACAGTGTTTACCACCCTCGGAAAGGAAAGCTCCGGGTTGTATTTGATTGTGGCGCTACATTTCAAGGGATGTCTTTGAATACCCAACTATTACAGGGACCAGATCTAACAAGTTCATTGATTGGAGTAATAACCAGATTTAGGAAGGAACAAGTTGTGATCATGGATCTGCTGAGATTTCTTTGGTGGCCTGATGGTGACCTTACTCAAAACATGGTGGACTATCGTATGGTTGTGCATCTCTTTGGAGCTGGACAGCCGGTGGAACACATGCAAACCAAGGATTTTCCACCCGACCCTCTACCGGGTGGAAGGAGCGAATCACCGTCTCCTGAAGAGTGATCCTCTGCCACTCCGGATCGCCCGTCTCTGGCCACTTAAACTGCCGATTTTCACGGGAAGCGGCTAAGCGGGCGGGCGAGCTGCTGACGACCGGTTTCCCTGCGCTGCCGAGATGGGGTCCGAGGAGGGGAACGGAGGTGGCCGCCGCAGGACGGCGAGAGGCAGACTGAGGAGCCGGCGTTGGTGGACCAAGGACAGTGTGAGACAGGAGCATTCAGGAAGTTGTTCTCGTCTGCGTCCGTCATGTCAGCCAGACACAGCCAAAGGTAGCAATCTTGAACCACTGTGGTGGACATCGCACGACTGAAGGTCGCGGCCTCCCTCGTAAATCTCTAAAGCCTTCACTTGGTATACCTGCAGCAACGTTATTGCGTGCAGGGCTAAAGCCGCGTCTCCGCATGCCTGATAGGCAGCGCCCGTAAGGGGTCCCTGCCCTTAGCGGCTCCATTGGTGAGGGAGGTGAGAGGTTAAAGCTGAACGGCCGAGACGGCCGCAAATCACGTCAGCTCTTCGTGCCGTCAGGAAAGAAAGGCACCGGAGGTGAGGACCGAGAGGCCCGAGCAGCTTCGAAGTACCAATCATGTGGGCGGGACGGTTCGGGCGGAGAGGGGTTAACCCCTCCAGCTACCGCCATCTCCGGGACGACTCCGCCTCGGAGGGAAAAAATGGGCACCCCTCTGATGCTGCAGAAGTGATGGGACCAGAAGGAGGTCCAATGGATTCGGCAGAAATCGTAGAACACGACTCTGCAGTCTCCACCGGAGCCTCAACCGGCTGAGGATGAGAAGGCCGGTAGGTGGAGAACGCATCCTCCGTCCTACTCAGAGTAGTGATGTGAAGAGCGTCCTGCGAGCGCTTGACAGCCGCACCATGGCGGCGTTCAGCACTGCAAAGGCGCGGACGTCGTTCCCGTAGAAACGACAGTCGTCTCCGCAATCCAAGAGGGTTATGGTCTCACAGAGAGAACAAAAGCTCTCCACGAACGCAGCCTCGGTGTGCTCGATGCCCAAGCACGAAGACAGCGCTCCTGACCGTCACTGGAATCCCTGTAGTTCTCGCATCCAAGATCGCACGGAGGAAAAGGTATCCTGAAAAGGACGCTGATCTCTGAATATACGAGAGAGTGGCTGTCTTTAAAAAGACACAGAGCTCTCATGTATCACTCTTTAGGGAAATCACTCTTTAGGTGCTCAGCTGATGATGTGCACAGGGAGAGGCAACGCACACACTAAACTCAAAACAAAAAAGATGCAGAGCAGTGGAATACTGCGAGCGTCCGCTGTGTTAGTACTGCTTGTCAATCAACTTCAGCAACCGTTCCCAGAAGAGCAAGTAGCTTCTCAGTAGCAGATAATGCCGGCTTTCGAAGCAAAAAAGCTAATTTCCATATTTGCACCTGCTGCTTATATAGGCACCTGGCGGGGCAGCGCCAGCATTATGCAAATATCTCAATGCCAAGTTCATTGGCGTTTTAGTAGTATACGAAGCAGATTGGTCTCTCTAAGCGAGTTCCCAATTCGTCGGTCACGATGTGACGTCGTAGTGACCGACTGAAAGGGAACCACTAATCTAATACATACAATGCATATACTAATATTTTATTTATACAGTGGGTACAGTATGTTACCTTTCTGTGATGAAAGCTCCACTACTTGTTGCCGAAGCTTGGTGTTCAAGGCTTCCAACTCATTTACCTTTTCTTGTAATACGTCTGCTCTGTTCTGCCACATCAATATTTCTTGCTTTATTGGCCCTTATTGTTTTCGCTGGAGCTAAGAAAACAACAAAAACACATTGACAGCTATATTTCACTGTTGTATACGGTACAAACTAGGGATGCACCGAATCCAGATTTTTTGGGTTCGGCCGAATACCGAATCCACTGTTTAAGATTCGTCCGAATCCGAAACCAAATACCGAATCCTATACTCGCATCCTTATAATGCATGAAAAGAGGTGTATCCGTACTAGGAAACTCCTGTAAACACCACTGATTTTCGGAAGTATCTACTAGTTCCACTGAGGGTAAACTTCTAATTCCACCAAGTTAGGAAACTCCCGTAATGATACCAATTCGGATGTATCTTGCTGAGGGGATATTCCTGTGGTATATGCAGCCATTTGTTGCCATGGCAAATAATCCCATTGAAGATTTTGTCAGGGGACATTTTCACACCTTCAGAGGTACTGGGATTTCACACCTTTTCACAATTCTAGTGTCCCCATTGGTGTTTAATCCCAACACTGATTGGTTGCTTTTAAAACCCCCTCCCAAAACTCTGACAACTATTGGGACACAACTTTGAAACTTTCCAGTTGAGATGATTTGATTGGTTACACTTTGTATTTAGCCCAACCCAAGCCCTCATAGTTTAGTGACTTGATTGGTTATTTGCCTGCTATGCAGAAAGACTACAATCCCCCCCCCCACTATATCCTACTATAAATGCTCAAAACCCTTAAAAAAAAAAAAACTTGAATTGAGTTTGAAATGTTTATTTAATAAAAAAACTGAACAATCCACAATTGTCACAATCACAAAATAATATTACACATAAATATTAGAAGTTGCATACATAAACAATACTATTTAAACTTATAAATATACAGACAGAGAAAGCAATATTAGAGTAAAATAAAACAAAATAAAAGCAACAATGAAAACTACATTCAAAGCAGTACAATGTAATGTAGCAGTGGCGGTTGCAAATTCAAAATAAGTGTTCGGTATGAAGGGCCATACAAGACATATTTCATTCTGGCACTCTCACACACATTCATTCTCCTTTCTCATACATACATTTCTACTCTCACACACTTACATTCTTCTTTCACATATATATTTTCTCCTCTCACATACACACATGTCTATTCTCACACACGTACATTCTCCTTTCACATACATATATTTTTTCTTCTCACATACATGCATTCTCCTTTCACATACATATATTTTTTTACTCTCACATACATGCATTCTCCTTTTACATACATGTATTTTTACTTTCACACACTTACATTCTCCTTTCACAAACATATATTTTTTTTCTCTCACATACATGCATTCTCCTTTAACATACATGCATTTTTACTCTCACACACTCACATTCTCCTTTCACATACATATCTATAGAATGTATGCATGTCTGAAGAAAATGTGTGTATGTAAGAGAAGTATGTATATATGTGTGAGAGAGAGTATAGTGGAAACGGAAGGAGTATAGTGAAAACGGAAGCCCTGTGACGAGAGGCTTTATTTTGAACGGACTTTTATTTAAAAACTAATAAAGGCTTTGCACTTTATTAACAGTCATGCACTGCCTACATACATCTCCGTTTGCGCAAATATTTCATAAGTAGGGTTGACACCCATCCTTTATAATACAGAATCATCCAGTATTTGAGAATTAAATAGCGCTTCCGGTTTTAAATCAATGCGATGGCAGAGGCAGCTCGCGGAGGCCGAAGCTGGAGGTAGCTTGCATCCACGTGCGAAAGTTTCAGAGACGAAAGCGAATTCAAAAGTAGGCTACCAACGAAAGTGGGAAAAGTCAAATACAGGCTGGAAATTGTCCGTCGAAAATAGTACAGTATAAAGCCAACTGCATTATTTGTTAGCGAGTCTGCTGGTGCTGGACCTTAAGATGCATCAGGAGAGCAATTCCCACAATGTTAGAGCTTACAGCAATCAATTAATCGTTTCATGATTCTTCATGCCTCAAGCGTCTTCAGAGGTAGCTTACATAGTGTAACAGTTATCTTTATGTAAATTAATCTCATCCCCACGTTATAATATTTCTTTTCTAAGGCTGAGTCAGACACACAAGCATTTATTTAATGAGAGTTAGAGAGATAATTCAATGATAATTTTTAGAGATAGCGTATTTTAACACTGATTTAATCAAATACAATGTCTATGCAAAAAGTTTAAAATGAGTAGTCTTGTAGGCCTACGCCATTGATAATTAATGTTTTTATATTAATTTGTTTGCTTTTTATGTCAGTCTATCCGTTTATCCCCGTTTGTTAGTCACTCGTTTTGCGTTTGAACCTTTTGAGTGTTTATTAGCATTGTTTTGTGACTTTGTTAGTGTCACGTATAGGGAATCGTTTTCTGTAATATGAAGGAGCGCATGACGTTTTCTATTCGGGTAGGTAGTGTGGGTAGGGCGTCGTATGACGCTGAAGATTTATCTCACCACCTTTCCTTTGTAGCTCAGGTTAGAGGGTTTAAACTTTAGTTTTGTTTTGTTTTGTTTATTTCTTTGATTTGACACTGCTCATGTCCCTCTCCTTTTTGTGTCCTTGTTATTTGTTTACTTGTAAATATTGTACATAGTATAAACACATTTTCACTTGTCACCATCACCCTTTAATATAAATAAATTACAGTTTTTTTCCACTATATATGTATGTTGTCTTTCATCCCTGACACACGCACGCACACACCAAATAATTAAAAATAACTAAATATACTTCAAATAAACGACTAAAACAAAATACATAACTAAAAATTAAACATATTTCTATGTAAAATTTATATTTATATGCATATTTTAACTATGATTTACTTAATATTTTTACATTGTATTATTTAAGTAAATGTATGCAAAAATTAAGTAGATTGCGCTTCTTGCAGGTAGACAAACACCTCAGAAGCTCTCAAATATCCTGGGCCGGGTTTCCCAAAAGCATCGTAAGACTAAGTAGATCTTAAAAACGATCGTACGAATCATCTTACTTACAGGCCAAAAGCTTCATAACTTAGCACTTGGAAATGATCGTAGATTAGTTTTAAATGTATATTTATTTATTGGGTTCTTCTTTGTTTATTTGTTTACATTACTTTAATATAAATTCAAAAGAGAAATCAAATTTAAATGACTGAACATAAATTAATAAAGAAGGAAAACGTATTTGGTACAATTTTGGTAGTTGGTAATAGCAAATTGATAAATGGTTCCTATCAATTGCTGCTATAATTTATCTACAGTAAAAAAAAAATTGAAGAGAAATGGCATCTGATAAAGAAACCAAATAAATATTTAAGGTACAATGCATAGATAATAAAAAACAAATAATAATAATAATCTTAACTATAATATAAAATGCAGAAGGCATTTCGCAGTGGGACGAGTCCTAACTAAATATGGAAAAGAATATTTCATTATGCACAAATTATTAAAACATTTAAAAAGTAATTGAACAATAATGAAAAACATTATAAAAACATATATTAGTGCACATCGGCTGAAGATCATTAGCCTAAACAAGCTTCTGCTACAAATTTGAGTCAATCTATTGGTGACATTTCAGCACTTGACAGATGGATAGCGACTCGTAAGTAGCACTTAAAACCCAGCTGCGAGCGATCTTTATAGGTGCACCTTTGGGAAACGCACGTAAATGAACAACGAATGTTCGTTAAGTAGCTAGTACAAAGCGCACTAATAGAATGACTCGAATTTGTAGCAGAAGCTTGTTTAGGCTAATGATCTTTAGCCGATGTGCACATATATTGTTTATAATATTTTTTATTATTGTTCAATAACCTTTTAGTTTTAAAATTGTTCATAATGAAATATTCTTTTCGGTATTTAGTATTTCTGCATTTTATCTTATAGTTTAGATTATTATTATTATTTGTAATATGTTATATTTATTATTAGGGATTATTGCATTGTACCTTAAATATTTATTTGGTTTCTTTAATCAGATGCCATACCCTTTAAAACATTTTTTTTTTTACTGTAGCCTAGAGGAATTATAGCAGCAATTGGTAGGAACCATTTATCAGTTTGCTAGTACCAACTTTTACCAAAATTGTACCAAATATGTTTTCCTTCTTTATTAATTTATGTTTAGTCAATTAAATTTTGTTATTTCTCGTTTGAATTTTAAATTAAAAGTAATCTAAACAAAGAAAACCCCCCAAAAATAAATATAGCCTACATTTAAAACATTACATTATCATTATTGCAGGAGTGCAATTTGCTGGTTGTCCTGCAGGTGAACTTGTAACACTGCTGTCTTACGATGCACTTGAATGAACGATTACTCCAGAGCACTCGTAGATCTAAGATGATTTTCAAGTGCTACTTAAGCTACGAAGCTTTTGGGAAACGGCCCGTAATTCTAAGATGATTCGTACGATCGTTTTTACGATCTACTTAGCCTTACGATGCTTTTGGGAAACCCGGCCCAGGGCTTTTCCCAAAAGCTTCGTAACTTAAGTTGCACTTGAAAATCATCGTAGATCTACGAGTGCTCTGGAGTAATCGTTCATTCATAAGTGCATCGTAAGACAACAGAGTTACAAGGTCACCTACAGGACAACCAGCAAATTGCACTCCTGCAATGACGATAATGTAATGTTTTAAATGTTTATTTATTTATTGGGTTCTTCTTTGTTTATTTTATATTAAATACATAATATAATATATTTAAAATTCAAATGAGAAATCAAATTTAAATGACTAAACATAAATTAATAAAGAAGGAAAACGTATTTTGTACAAGTTGGTAAAATTTTTTTGTTATTTGGTAAAAGTTGGTATAGCAAATTGATAAATGGTTCATACCGATTGCTGCTATAATTCATCTAAACATTGTTTTGAAGGGAAATGGCATCTAATTACAGAAACCAAATTAATATTTACGGTAAAATGCAATAATTCATAAAAATAAATAAACATAGATAATAAACAACAAATAATAATAATAATAATAATAATAATCTAAACTTGAAACGCACAAGGCATTTCGCAGTGGGACGAGTCCTAACTAAATACGGAAAATAATATTTAATAAATCATTAAAACATTTAAAAAGTCATTGAACAATAATGAAAATATATTATTAAAAATATTAGTGCACATCGGCTGAAGATCATTAGCCTAAACAAGCTTCTGCTACAAATTCGAGTCATTCCATAGGTGTCATTTACACTGGGGACGCTGGGGACATGTCCCCACCACTTTTGGAAATGGCTGATTTTGTCCCCACCACTTTTAGAAAGCATTTGGTTAAAATGTTCTGAAAAATCAAACAATACCTGTGCGACTTACACTGCAAAAATGACTTTCTTACTAAGTATTTTTGTCTTGTTTTCAGTAAATAAGTCTAGTTTTTGGACAAAAAATATACAATTTAAGTGAATTTGTGATTAAAACAAGCAAAAACATGTGCCAATAGGGTGAGAAAAAAATCTAAAAATAAGATTTCTTTTTTCTTAAACACTTAATTTAAGCAAAATTTTCTCACCCCATTGGCAGATATTTTTGCTTGTTTTAAGCAAAAATTCACTTAAATTGTATAGTTTTTGTCTAAAAAATAGACTTATTTTCTAACGTCATTTTAATCATCAAGAAAATACATCTTGATTTAAGAATTTCTAGATATTTCTACTGAAAACAAGGCAAGAATACTAAGAAAGAAAGTCAGATTTTCAAGAAAAAATATAAAATATTTTCAGTAAAAATATAAAAAACTTCTTAAATTAAGATGCTTGTTCTTGATGAGCAAAAATCTAGTTTTTGTACAAAAAATATCAAATTTAAGTGATTTTGTGCATAAAACAAGCAAAAAAAATCTGCCAATGGAGTAAGCTATTTTTTTCTTGAATTTTTCTTGAATTTAGTGTTTAAGAATAATGTTCAAGATTTTTTTGCTTACCCCATTTTTCAGATTTTTTTTTACATTAGGTATTTTTGGTCTAAAACTAGACTTATTTTCTTGGGTCATTTTGCTCATCAAGAAAAAGCATCTTAATTTAAGAATTTTTAGATATTTTTTTACTGAAAACAAGAAAAAAATACAAAGAATTTTTTTTTTTTTTAAATAATTTTTTGCAGTGTACGACTGGTTTTGTGGTCCAGGGTCACATATGTTGCGTTGTTTGCTTATGGTGTGTTTTCTTTTACATATGTAATGAAATTCATTGTAATCATTGACTTAACGTGCTGTTTTCTACAATATGGTGCTTTGGCACTGTTTGGTTGAGCTGGTGTTGTAGGGACTGTTACATGTGCAGTTGACATTGTTGAGGGATTTATGCGTAATATGAGTATTTTTATGTTGTTGACCGGCCTTCACTATGCCCATTTTTGATGCACCGTTATTCAATATTTTTCCCGTCCTACTGTAATGTTTTTTCATCTGATCTTTTGTCCCCAAAACTTTTCAACACAAACTGACGCCCCTGAGTCATTCTATTGGTGACATTTCAGCACTTGACAAATGGATAGCGACTCGTAAGTAGCACTTAAAACCTAGCTGCGAGCGATCGTTTCACGTGCATCTTTGGGAAATGCACGTAAATGAACAACGAATGTTCGTTAAGTAGCTCGTAGAAAGCGCTCTTAACTGCTAAGTTCAATCGTTATCGGGAAACCCAGCCCTGGTCAATATTATCACATACAGATTGGCATTAAATCGTAGTAATTTAATTAGAAATGTAGGGCTTTATGATTAAAATATAAAGTCACTGTATGACTAAATCCCGAAATAAAGCGATTTATTCATGGTTTAATTATACTAATAAAACAAGGTTTTATTGGAAAAATCTTATATATTTAGACTATATATTTAAAATGTATTTAAAAAATGTTGTATGCATGTTTATATTAATATTTGTTCATACTTCAACATTTTAGCATTGTATGTGGTTCAACAGTAAAATAGGTACTATTTCAACAGGTACTATTTCAACAGTCAAGGCATGATTCTGATTATATGTCCACTTTCAAAATTTAATAAAATAACAGTGCCAGTTTTCATTAAAAATAATTTGAGCTATTCTAATTCTGTTTCAGACACTTTACTTAATGCATTGGTAAGTTTGGCTTTATTAAAGAATGCGCCAGATAAATATACAAATGTATCTAATAAACAGGAGCAGGACCTCGCGTTTACCGGATTTAAGGATGTTAACAAATAAATTGGCAGTTGTTTTACTAGTTACCTTGCTTTGCCAAATATTTACTATGGATACGGGTTGCGATATTGGACACTGGACTCTTCCCTTGTAAAAATGATAAAAGTTACTTTAATTCGACCAAAAATCATGTTGCCACAACTTAAAAAGGTATAAAGACCTAACTAACACAATTAAATAAAAAAAACTAAACTAAACTAAACAATAAAATACAAATAAAATAAAAAGTCAATAACAATGTAGCTACATTTCTTAAAATAAAAAATTATATCAACTTATAATTAAACATCAATTAAGGCAAAAAATATAAAAACTGTGTAGCCTACTGTGAAGACGCATTGTAATACAGGGAGAGGCATTACCTAATATATGTTTAGATGTTTATTATGTGCAAGGAATCTTTTGTGCATTTATACACATTTTCCAAAAACACAAATGTGCAGTTCGCTAATTGCTTAAACCACTGTCACTTCATAAAGTGACATGTCAGTCACTCATCCATAAAATGATTAAGGTTTATTATCCTAATTAATTAATGTTTACTCTTCATAATCGGGTCCAATAAGCACATTTATTTTAAATTACCAGAGACCCGAGTCCAAAGCGAAAATTGTTTAAAAACAGTAGAAGAAAAACAATAGATAAAGTGAAACGAAAAAGAAGGTCAGGCTCAGGGACACGAAAATTTTATAGAAATTCGTTGTAAGTGACACATTAGACATTTGTGCTCATTGACAGAGAAAAACAACAAAATCGTGTCCATGAACAGGAATAAATTATAATTAAATTATTTCGTGACTATACTACAAAATGCTTTGAGGTTGCGTTAATCCAACTGTGGTTGGATATCTATTTTACAGCCATTTGACGTCATTGTCGGATTTCATTCATTTATTTTTTTCTGAAATTGAAATCATAGCTGGCACATTTGAATAAACTGTCCAAATAAGGGTAGCCTACTGTTTGGCGGAAGAAACGCAAAGGTATACCGTATTGTAACGTACATTCGGTGAAAACGAGGCATTTTGTGGGGTTTAATTTTGCATGCAAACGCCAGTCCTTCCCGCATCTTTTAGTGTAGTTTGATTATTGTTTGTATTATTTGTATTATTTGTTTTCTGTTTTTTAAACCATTGTTTTTAAACCATTGTCACATGGGTTTTGGGGTTAGATTTGGGTTTTGCTTTAGGATGTCATTTATAGGTTTCTCCATGTTTTGTCTATTTTTAAACGATGGTCACTTGGAGTTGGGGTTAGAATTGGGGTTTGGGTTAGGATGTCATTTTACGTTACAAAAACCCAAGCGACAATGGTAAAAAACAGAAAACAAATGAGAAACCAATAAATAAAATTACACGAAAGGATGCGGCATATAAGTGATCGGGAAAATTTGGCATATGTATTGTACAATAAGCACACTGCATGTTATTTGTATGCATTTTCGTGTGAATGGGCTTGACAGATAGGCTACAGTGTCATACATAAAGTTGTTTAGTTCAGTTCTTGTTTTCTTTTATATTTGGTTTTAAACAATTTATTTAGATGTTCCCATGTAGAAACCCATTCTCACCAAAAAGCGTACAAATGACACGCAGTGTGATTATCGTGCAATAGATACGCCAAATTCCGATTTTGCGTGCATATGATACGCCAGTCCTTCCCATTCACTTATATGGCGAATCGTTTCGTGTCGTTTTATTTATTGTTTTCTCATTTGTTTTCTGTTTTTTTTTACCATTTTCGCTTGGGTTTAGGGTTAGAACAACTTTTTGTTATATAAAAATGACTAACCCAAACCCCAACTCTAACCCCAACTCCAAGCGACCATGGCTTAAATATATAGAGAAACCTGTATATTAAATAACCTACATAAACAAATCTGAAATCTAACCCTAAACCCAAGCGAAAATGGTTTAAAAAAACAGAAAACAAATGAGAAAACAATAAATAAAACGACACGAAACGATTCGCCATATAAGTGAATGGGAAGGACTGGCGTATCATATGCACGCAAAATCGGAATTTGCCGTATCTATTGCACGATAATCACACTGTGTGTCACTTGTACGCATCTTGGTGAGAACGAGTAGATAAAAACCCCTGATTCATTTCATCAGCTTGTTATTGTGTTAATAAAGGAAACGTTTCAAACATTCTGGCAAGAGCCCGATGAGTGGAATCAGGTGTTTAACAAGACATCTAAAACATTCTGTTAGGGAGGGGCTGACGACTGTAGTTGAGAACCACATAGGGGAAATCTTAGCACCTTGTTTTTTGATCTAAATATGTGACCCATGCTGGCAAAATCATTCGGAATGCACGCCGTCTAATTTTGAGCTAGATGCAAAAGAAAGTATAAGTGCCGCTTTTGGTCAAACTTGAGGTTTTCATAAAAATAAGTAGCCCTCTTCTAGCGATCTTAATGCTCTAAATAGTCATAAGATTTTACTTTTGAACCCTCAAATATCGTTAACTCGATTTTTCTCAAAATTGACTATGCTAATTCTGTCAACTTCAAACAGGTGTAGCTCTGAGATTTTTTGTCAGATTCCAACAAATTATACATAGAGAATGTCAAAATATAAATAACTCATTTTTGAAAATGAGCTCAATCAGACTAATTTTGCCAGCACAGGTGACGTATCTTCTCTTGGCTTTATGTTGGATTATTTATTATTATTTATTTTGTAAATGTTTATATTATAGTATTATATAACAGTTTATATCATGGGGCTGTTAAATGCTTAATTGGTTGAGAAACATTTTACAGGTGTGCATTAATTTTGAGTAGTTCCAGGTCGGAAATAATGCACCTCTTGAGGTGTATCTGCCACGTAGTGAAGCATTACCAACTCAAGTGTGCATTATTTTTGAATAATTAAATGGCCCATCATCAATTATTCATTAGTTACCTTTTCTGTTGCCATTATAATACATGTCTTTGACAATTATTTCCCCAAATTACCTTTTCTTTATTTGTATGATTTAGTCCCAACAGTCTGCATGATCACAAAGTTCTCTATGCCAGCCTATCATGCCCTAAAGAATCATCTGCTATCGTTTGCATTTGTTCAGTACATTACAGCACATTATAAAAAAATTGTCTGATGTCATGATCATTGCTAATTTTTACCAAAAGTGTACTTGAAAAGAAAACAGGATGACTTTAAATAGCATCATGTTAAGTTGTGAGGAAGAGCTGATCAATTCTTGCACATGTATTTCCTGGTCTAAGAGTGACCTCCTGCTAAAAGAGGAAGTCATGGATGCCAACAGAAAAAGCATGTGTAAGGAGAATGTATGTGTGTGAGAGTAGAAATATATATGTATGTAAAAGAAGAATTTGTCTATGTGAGAGAGAGTAAAAATATATGTACGTGAAAGGAGAATGTATGTGTGTGAAAAAGTAGAAGTGTATGTATGTAAAAGGGGAATGTATGTGTGTAAGAGTAGAAATGTATGTATGTGAAAGGAGAATGTATATATGTGACCGAGAGTAAAATATATGTATGTGAAAGGAGAATGTATGTGTGTGAGAGAGTAAAAATATATGCATGCAAAAGAAGAATGTATGTGTGTGAGAGTAAAAATATATGTATGTGAAAGGAGAATGTATGTGTTTGTGAGAAAGTAGAAATGTATGTATGTATGTGAAGGGAGAATGTTTGCGTATGAAAGCAGAATGTATGTGTGTGAGAGTGTAGAAATGTATGTATGTGAAAGAAGAATGTATGTGTGTGAAAGAAGAATGTATGTGTGTAAAAGGAGAATATATGTGTGTGAGAGAGTAGAAATGTATATAAGTGAAAGGAAAATGTATGTAAGTGAAGGGAGGATGTATGTGTGTAAAAGGAGGATGTATGTGTGTGAAAGAAGAATGTATGTGAGTGAGAGTGCCAGAATGAA
This sequence comes from Paramisgurnus dabryanus, assembly GCF_030506205.2. Classification (NCBI taxonomy): domain Eukaryota; kingdom Metazoa; phylum Chordata; class Actinopteri; order Cypriniformes; family Cobitidae; genus Paramisgurnus; species Paramisgurnus dabryanus. The sequence goes on along the minus strand of NC_133353.1, from coordinate 15,123,985 downwards.
TTTTGGCTTGTACGGCCCCCTCATAGTTCGGAGTGTCATGTGTGTTGCTTGTGTTTTTAAAATGTTTTTGTTGCTTCATGTAAACCATGTGCATCACGTGTTTAGTCAAAACACGTGATGCACATACACGCACTCGACACGCAGAACACATATTTTGAAATTGGGAACCACACAAATGACGGGCTGTATACATGTTGTGACAAACTTCGCATCAAGTGCTCACAAAACACAAGTCACCAGCTGCCACTGTAATGTAGTAAATATCTAAATAAAATGAACAACAACTATATTGATCTTGCTTCAAGAAATCAGTCCTACACTGCAAAAAATGACTCTTACATAGTATTATTGTCTTGTTTTTAGTAGAAATATTATTTAAATTAAAATGCTTTTTCTTGATGAACAAAATGACCTAAGAAAATAAGTCTAGTTTTAGACAAAATAAATAAACACACACACACTTTAAGTGAATTTGTGCTTAAAACAAGCAAAAATATCTGCCAATGGTGTGAGAAAAAAAATCTTACGTTGTCTTTTTTCATAAAAACTTAATTTAAGCACAATTTTCTCACTCCACTGTTAAGATATTTTTGCTTGTTTAGGCACAAATTTACTTAAATTGTATATTTTTGTCTAAAAACTACACATATTTTCTAAGGTAATTTTGCTCATCAAGAAAATACATCTTGATTTAAGAATTTTTAGTTTTTCTACTGAAAACAAGATAAAAATCCTAAGTTAGAAAGTGATTTTTTGCAGTGTAGATTCAATAGCAGAGCTCTGTCTTGGAATTAATCAAACATTTCTCACTGTAACACTGTCATTTCTCACATTTAAGAAAACCGGTTGCATTAAACCATTCAAGTTTTAAAACACATAGATTTGAGTACTGTGAACTTAAAAAAATTGAGTCACATGCAGTTATGCACTTATATTTAAGTTCACACTACCTAAATATAAGTGCATAATTGCACAAGACTTAAGTTCACAGTACTCAAATGTATGTTTTTTAAAACTTAATGGTTTAAGGCAACCGATTTCCTTAAATGGTTTGAGTTAAGTTAACTGTTGTCAGCAAAGGTAAAGTTGATGCACCCTCATCTGGACAGACATCTCTTTGGAGCCCTTTGGAAATATAAAAGTACATATAAGTATTTGGCATAATACTAGTACACATATACAGATACACACGACAAATCAAATGACATATAATTAAAGTTGTACATTTTAGAAAGTTTACTTGTTTAACTGTACAAAGATACAACAACATATGATCAAAGAACTTCATAATATACATCTTCTTACTTCATTTTCTGTGTTGATGTCCTCAGAGTCTCTGTGTTGTTCTGCAGCTTCATTACAGTAGGCTAGTTCAATATTGTTGTCTATCAAACACAGAATAAAAAAATAGAATCACATACATCATAACACATCTATTAACTATTTAACCTCTTTAATTTAATAATTTCATTATTAAACTTACATCATTTTGGCCAGATTGCAGTGACATCAATTTCTTCAGTGTCTAGAGCAGTCTGATGTTTTAGCTTCCACTGTTACTTCGTTATATTTCTCTGGCAAGCACAGAATTAAAAATCAAAATCACATACATCTGTTTACTATCTAACATGTTTGATTTTAAAAATTGAATGAATAAACATACATCATCTTTACCCAGAAACCTCTTCATCGTCCACAAAGTTGACCACAGTGTACATGACCTCTGTAAACACAAACATGAATAGACTTCATATTTAAAAAGATGAAGAACAGCAAACATATAACGTTTAAATATATTATTACTCCAAGCTTCTTTACAATAAGCATCTAGGTTCTCTCAAAGTGAAGCTGGCTTTGTTCTAAATCAATATAAAGCTATTAAAACAGTCTTGAAAAATAAGCAGCATCTACCAGAACTAAAGCAATGAGCTTTTAAACAACAAAAGATCGTCTGTATCATTTAAAATAGCAGAGAGACACTTGCTAGCTGCTAAAACACACAAGTTACTGTTGCTTTGTTTGTTTTAAGCAAAGAACGTCTCATCTTGGCTTCTTTAAAGTTTTGTTTTTAAAAAATTAAACATCGAATTGATTCTTCTAACAGCCCGGTTTGAATGTTACTTCGCGTATTTTTAACCTCATGTTTACCGTTGTGTACCACGTATACCCTTAAAGTTTTACTGTTTGTGCTTTAAATTCAAACAGTTCTAGTATAAAGACAAAAACGAATCATAGTAAATAACATAATATGAACAAATAGGCAACCGATCAGCGTGATGCAGGCAAATGAATTAAATCAAACTTACCGTAATGTAGTGATGGTCGTTTTCGAAGCACTGCTTCATGAGGCTTCGAAACATTTACGAATCTTTTGTTTCGAATCAGTGGTTCGGAGCTTGTTTCAAACTGGCCAAAGTCACGTGATTTTAGCAAACGAGGCTTCGTTACGTCATAACTGTTTCGAAACGTTTCGAAAATCCGATGGTTCACCACTAGGGGGAGTTGATCACATGACCAGTGTCTAATAAGTTTAGGTGAACTCAGGTCAGTTTTATAATGAAAGTTCATAAAACATTTATCCTTCTGACTAATAACACTGCCATGTTGTCTACTTTTTGTTTATAGACAGATTTAATGACAAAAATGTGCATAATTAAAAGGGTAGTTATTTTATTCATTTGTTTGCCCTAAATACAACTAAAAACACATAAAACACTTTTAACTATGTCTTAAATAAGTTAAATCATTTTTTAAACATATTTTAATAAAAATCTTGCTATTATTTTGTAAAAAAAAGTGTAAAATGTGTGGACAGATCTGCTTTTACACTGTTTTGACCAGCAGGGGTCGCCAGCGTGTGTGGGTTTCGAACTGCTTCGAAAAACTGAATCAATTTTCGAAGCAATTGGTTCAATTGATTCGAAGCTTCGAAAAGCTTCGTTTCTCCCATCACTACCGTAATGTCGATGAGCAAACAAAGAGACCGAGAGTAGTCCATGCAACGGTTCGCGATTTTGAATCTTCCCGTCAAGCCCATAGACCAATTTCGTGTTTGCAAACAGAGATGACGTTTTTTGTGGGCGGAGCCAAACTGGTTGCAGAAAGTGACTGCTCCGCAGTAGGGTTGTGAAGTGTTTTAGCATTAAACCGTGATTTTTATGGATCCGGTGTTCTGTCGAAGTCTGATTCCTTTATGTTTCCCTTTAGTGCAGTGTTTATTATAGCGTTTTAATCACGTTGTGTTTATTTTTTTAGATAGATAGAAAGTTTAAATGGCTTGGCTATATGCATGTATGTAATGTATATTGTTCTTTTTTGCTAAATCAAATATTTTTACAGTCTGAATCGCTAAAGTACATGTAAAAGCAATACTATCATGTATTATATATATAATAGCGTTTATTAAATATTTCATAATTTTCCTGTTTTCTATTATTTCTTCCTTAATAAATTATAATTGTAACATGATAAAAACGCTATAAGAAACACATGGAGGGAACAGACTTCGACAGAACACCGGACATCTTCTCTACTTATTTTCTATTCTAATTATTAAAAGAATTCCAGATGATTTCCTTGCTCCATTCTGTTCGTTTAAGGGCTTATTGTAATCATAAACACCTACGTTTATCTTCAAATGATGTCTTTGACGATGATATTCTATAAAAATGAAAGCCATCTTTTTTTGGCATTCTTATTCTGACACTTAACAGCACAACCGGACATTTTCCAGTGAGTTATCTTGCTCTTTTCACTCGTGTCTAATTCATTTTCACTGTTTTTCTGCAACCGCATTGCGCGCGCAGCTTGCAGTGACGTAACTGTGACGTCTACTCTAAATTGGTCTATTCACCTTATTTTTCACGACAACAAGGGCGGCGCCATTTCGCTCATTTTGTCAACGTTCTTCCGGCCGCATAGACGATGAGCAGCTGAGGCAGTGACTGAAGGCGACGTGTTAAGCTTAAAAAGCTCACTCGAGCGCCTTTATGTTTCTTTCTTACCAATTTTAAGCCAACTGAGGAACACCCTTATCCCAAGTAATGGTTCGACTACGATGTTCCGGTAACTTTAAACCACGCCTGGTGTTGAAAAGGTGGCCAGTTTCAGGTAAGCTATCTTAGCTAACTTTGTGCTCGTTCGCCTAAAGTTAGATTTGTGATGTCCGTTCTACAAATACACTTAAGATCAGTAATGTTAGTTTATAAAATGCAACTATTTGAATGGTTTTAATTGTCCACCTATATTTTTATATTTACGATAGTACAACGAGATGTTATAGTACATTGCATTCTTACAGTAGCCCACGTGATTCCTACAAGTTACTGAGATTTCAGATGCTAGAATGTCAGTTCATTTCTCATTCAGATATTGATAATGACATATTAAACAACGTATTATTTAACACCGAAGTTAAAGGTTGTGTGTATAATGTTTCTGTCTCTTTTTAATGCATCTCTCTTACACACTGTTCTGTTTAAGTATGGGTGCCATTTATATATTAATTCTCATGATGCAAGTTTATTTTAAATACTAACATAAAAATGTTTATGGTTATATTGTTTTCACAGATGCATTGATGTTTAGTGATGCAGTGGACAACTGTGAGGATGATAATCAACATGTTCCTAAACTGTGATGCAGAAACACAATGGGAGCATCTATCCGTCTCTGACCACAACTACACTTTAAAATCACAACTCAACCTGAAGCAACATACATCTGATATGGGAAAACAATGGTGCGGTTTCCCGGACAGGGCTTATCCTGGTCCCAGGCTAAAATGCATATTTGAGCTACAATAATTTAAAAACACCTTTTACTGACATACCTCAACATATATTAGTGCCATTGTTTTGTCACAAGATGCGCACCAGTCTTGTTTTTTGTAGGATTTGTTTGTAAAAACTAAAATGTCCTAATATAATTAAGGCCTAGTCCTGTAAACCCTGTCCGAGAAACTGCTTCAATGCTTCTGCTTCATGTGTTGAGCTGGCACAAATGTACATATCTCTGCTGAGAAACAACCATCTTTGGTTCAGCTTTACACAGGGTTGATATTGCATCCATTACACAGTCGCCAAGCACTTTACCAGTACATACACCAACAGCTTCCAGATATACGCTTGGGATCAGCTCCTGATGACTCCGATAAAGCTGTGTCTTAATTTATTGCAGGGTGGTCTTGCTTTACCGGTTGTAAAGTTACATTAAACCTTCATATATGATCAGATGTCATGCAGTGATATTAAACATTTACAGTGTGATCAGATGTTGTGCATTTATATTAAACATTTACAATGTGATCAGATGTTGTGCATGTATATTAAATCTTTACAATATGATCATGTTGTGCATTTATATTAAATCTTTACAATGTGATCAGCTGTTACCTGTCATGCAGTTATATTAAACATTTACAATGTGATCAGATGTTGTGCATTTATATTAAACCTTTACAATGTGATCAGATGTTGTGCATTTATATTAAATCTTTACAATGTGATCATGTTGTGCATTTTTATTAAATCTTTACAATGTGATCATGTTGTGCATTTATATTAAACCTTTACAATGTGATCAGATGTCATGCAGTTATATTAAACATTTACTATGTGATCAGATGTAACCTGCCATGCAGTTATATAAACCTTTACAGTGTGATCAGTTATTATCTGTAAGGAATTTCTTAAACCATATGTGAGCTTTGTAGATTCCACTTAAAAGGATTTTAGTCTCATGATTTGAAGGAATAAGTGTTGGCAAGTTTGCAAATGAATTCTATCATGGTACATTACCACATAAAAACGAAATAGTTATTGGACTGGCTAAGGTGCACATTTGCTATAAAAAAGACGAAATCACTGTGTAAATATTGGTAGACATACTTTTAATAATTTTCAATGCTGCTCCATCAACTCCTGACAGGACGAGGTAATTAAATATGCCAGGTTACTTGTCGCGGCCGCTTCATATCGTCTAACCACGAGACGATTGATGGGACAATATAAGACTATCCAATCGTCGTATGAAGTTTTAACCGTGCTCCTAATTTAAAACATTTACAGCAGTAGCGATATTTGTCATTTCACTAAAGTTATAGTGAACTACAAACAATCTTCTAACCACCGAATGCACTGTGCCATATTAGCAGCGGAAGTCGGTTGACAAAATGCGGAAGAGCGAAGAATTAAAAAGGGGCGTGGCGGAATAAGGTGAATAGGTAAAGCGGTCGCACCTGAAGGGTGGAGGTGCATCCTGGGAAATGTAGTCCTTTGGCGTTGTTTCTGCTTGATCCTCTGCTCGCACTTAATATACTTTTTTATAATCCGCGTTTTCACACTATGCATTGTTCTTTATACTTGATAATTAATAAAAAAAATAAAAATAAATGTTTTTATAAAGTTTATTACGTTGACAAAGCATGTTTAGTTGAAAAACATGTTAACAGTTATTTTGAATGATGCTCAGATTTTCTTAAATATAAAATCTTTGTGAATCAGCACTTTCTTGATGAAATACAAAACTCTGTATAAACATGCCTCAGGAATTATGTCTGGGTTTAGTGGATTAACTGCCATACTAATCATTGGAAACATTTAACGTATACCTAAATGAATTTTTACTTAAATATAAGTGAATATAAACTAATACTGAGTTAAGACATGTAGCCTAATTAATTTATTGTAAATGAATGCATTAACTAACAATGAAAAACACGTCATGTTGTAGTTAATGATGACTCTTCAATAGTTTATGATTAGTATATGCCTTAACCCAGCATTAGTTCATGTTAAAGTAAAAATGCATGTATGTCTTTTTTCACTGTGATATATTGACCCTTATTATATTATAAAGTCCCCATCTCTTTTATTTAAATTGATTGATTGAAGACAAACATTATAATATGTGGACTAACTTTGTACAAGCATGCATTATCATATGCTAAAAGTTACCTCCTCAGATAGACTAGAACATTGATTGGTGCCCAAACATTTTCCTTACAAGGGCCAAACCTGACTGAGGGCCGTGGGCCAAAAGTAAATGTTGTTGTGTTATATTAAAATTAAAGTTGCCCTGATAACCCCTAATTTATAATTTTAAAAATAAATAAGCAAACATTACTCTGTTTATGCATAACTTATGCAGTTTTATTTTCCAAGGCTTTTTGTAGAAAAAAGAAATCGTTTTGCCAATCATTTTAAATATCCTTTTCTCTGTGTGCCACTGCCCCAACCTCTTCATTTTTAGCCTATAGTACCCGAGTCTATTCATTTCCGTGATGCATTTTATACACCTTCAAGAATGCATGAAACATAAAAAAATTCACTTTAATCCCTTGCATTTAATTTTAATTTACATTTTGTAATGTAAAAATACAACAAAAAATGATACATTTTAGAAAATGTTTAATAAAAAATACGAACATCTGCGTCAATGACTTTTGTTTTCTTTTTCCTTATCTCACGTGGCATGATGGGCCAAATTAAAGGTCTATTGTGGGCCAACTTTGGGCACCTCTGGATTAGAAGTACAGTAGCTGACAGGTATCTGCAGATATGTTTACCCAAGTTTGTCAGTCTGTATCACCCAACATGTTTTGCATTCATATGTGAAAGACTGTCTTTTAGATTATGGACCTGTCTATTGATATTTTTGTTTCCAATTTATCAACATCCTAGCTAGCAAAATTTGTTACATGATGTCATTTGAACGGCTTCTTTTAAACGATGTATGCAGCATTGAGAGATACATGCACAATATTCTGACCTAGGGCAGTTGGAGACATGTTTTCAAAGTGTTGTAAATATACATTCTGAAATAACATTTGTTGCATTTCTCTTGAGTCAGAGACATAATTTTCACACATGAAAATGGTAATTGTGTTCATTGAATTTTAGTTATTTTGAATTATGCTAAGTTTCTTAAATAGACGAATTAAATTATATTAATAGTAAACGTATTTAGAAAACAAAGTTTTTATGTACCACAATACTGTATTTGCTGTCTTAAAGAGACATGATCAACCCCCCACCCCACTCAGCTCTGAAAACAAAGAAGACACCTCTACCTGTGGGTCATTAACATATAAAAAGCCCAGCACACCTCACACCCACCCCTCCTCACAACCAGCTGTAAGGATTCCTGGAAACTTCCACCAGTTCCTACATACATCCACAAACATAAGGTTTCTGGATGTTTAACAAGTTTACTTTGGTGTATTACCTTTCCAAGCACTCTGCCTCAAAAATCTGGCAAACCTAAAGTTTAGCTGAGATTTCCCATCCCGTATTTGTCCGTATACAGCTCTTTTCATGCAGTGTTATTCCATTACAGGGCTCGCAAAATTTCAAAATCCCTGGTAGCCCTTCGGGCAGGCACTCTTCAGTTTTTGGTAGCCTGAAATTTGGGCTACTGTCGCTTTAAGATTCTGCACAGTCACTCTCTTCACTGCCCGTACAATCTTCACTTTAAAGGGGAATTCCGCCCTAAAACGGAATTTAGGGTGTTTTTTCGTTGTTAACGAGTCAAACTTTCATTTAAAAGCATATTTATGACTAAAGAGCAACATTTAAGATATTTAAGATTTTCGTTTTCTGGTACACTGGCCTTTGAATGGGAGTGAATAGGGCATGTCGATTGAGCGCACAAAATCTCTATTTTTACAACACTAAGGAGGCTCGACACAACGTGATACTTTACTCGAAGTATCACGTGGGTCTCTACACATGAACGCGAGCATTGAGAACATTGTTTGTGTACACAGATTTTAGTAAAAGCGAAAAGTTTGGAACAACTTACCGTGCTGTTAAACTGCGTCCCGCCGCCATATTGCCAGTCATGAGCAATCGATTTCAGAATGCGATTGAATGGACTCCATAGGACGCTACTTTTCAACTACAGGGTCAATATTGTTTTTCACTTGAGACAAAACAACAAATTATCCGTGCATTTATATGGAACTATGCTTTAGGAGCTATCCATCTTTACTCTCCTTCCTCCTTATGTCGCATTCTGAGATCGATTTCTCATGACTGGCAAGATGGCGGCGGGACGCAGTTTAACAGCACGGTAAGTTGTTCCAAACTTTTCGCTTTTACTAAAATCTGTGTACACAAACAATGTTCTCAATGCTCGCGTTCATGTGTAGAGACCCACGTGATACTTCGAGTAAAGTATCACGTTGTGTCGAGCCTCCTTAGTGTTGTAAAAATAGAGATTTTGTGCGCTCAATCGACATGCCCTATTCACTCCCATTCAAAGGCCAGTTTACCAGAAAACGAAAATCTTAAATATCTTAAATGTTGCTCTTTAGTCATAAATATGCTTTTAAATGAAAGTTTGACTCGTTAACAACGAAAAAACACCCTAAATTCCGTTTTAGGGCGGAATTCCCCTTTAAAGCTTGCTGCGAGAGATTTAATTTTCTTACGTGAGGATAGTAATGACTGACAGGACGAAGTTGGAGGATTTTCACAAAAATCCATGACAAATCAGTACGGATTGCTTCCTGTACTGCGGCTTCGCCCGAACGCGAAAGTGAAAGTAAAACTCGAGCGTGTGCTCAAACGCAATTTAAATACTCAATGCCTGAATTTCATGCACCACAATTACCCATCCAAATCTGTGAGAGGATACATAAGCATTTAAATATATTTTTTCCTCCCTATAAGTCAAGATAGCCCGACGGGCAGGGCGGGGGTGCATTTTGATAGCCCGACTGCAAAGCACAATGAAATGCGTTTTTCCAGGTGCGTCCACAAAATGTGAAACGCCCCTAAGGGTAACCGGAAAAAAACAACACTTATCTCCACGTCAGCACGTGTGTAATCAACGGCCGCGTGACGTAGACCAGCGTAGCACAAGCTTAGGGTTCGGTTCGGTGGAAAAAAATCTAAGATTCGGCCGAACCCCTTTAAAAAGCCCAGTATTCGGCCGAATCCGAATCCTGGATTCGCTGCATCCCTAGTACAAACCCATTTATATAGCGTTATATACAGAGTCAACACTATTGTATACAGAAATAACAGATTATGTAAATGTATATAAGGGGATAGCAGACTTACTAAGGCCACAAATAAACTACAGAAACCAGTGTGGTACGAAAACTGCTTTTAGCTAAATGATTACTAGTTGTCAAATGGCTTACCTTCACATTTACGCTCTACAATTTCCAAGTTGCGTTTTTTGCGCAACTTGGATAGTGTTGCAATGTGACATCTAAGAATCAAAAAATAATTAAATTAATATGCTGTATCAAGTCACATACAATAGCATGTATCCAATCAATGAGCAGATGTATAAAAAGTCTTTATGCTAAGACTTGCTTTTAAGAACTTATCTTTATATGAACCAGTTAGATAAGTTGTATCATTCTTACACTTTTATCTTAAATTTGTCCAATATGTTTGGTAACGCTATAGCCTGAAATGTTGTAATTAAATAGAATTCACAGCACACATGTTTGTAACACAGAGTACCTCGTAGCTTTAAGTGAACAATATTGTGAACAAAGTATTTATACTGGAGGTATTTTAAAACTACTGTGTACCTAATGTAATATTATGTCGTAGGTATAACTTACTGTAGGCATAGGTATTATAGGCAAATTATGTATTAAGTTTTTGTTAGGATTTTATTTGGAATTTTTCATATAAGCTACTTGTTGACGTTCGAAGTGTTCTTAAACAAAACGAAGCACAGCTAACTTCTCCCCTCCCCCTCCCTTCTGTGTTTTCTGAAAGAGTCATGAACGTGCCCAACCCCCACCCCCAAATCCTTCTTGTCGTTTATTGGCTGGAACACTTTGTTAGTGTTAGGTTTGACAACTTTGTTTTTGTGGAGCCTGGGCTGTCTACAGAGAGCACGTTTTTTTTACAGTGTGTTCAAAGGACAGGCAGCAAGCAGATAGTGAGATGTTTACTGTATGAAATTATGGCCTAAAACGCGTGAATTCGCTAAGAGCGCCTTTAACTGATGAAAGTGTATTGTATATAGTCAATGTCTACGAGCCACATCAGCAAATAAAATATAAATATTCATAACACATCCCTTTTATTTCAGTATATACATGTAACTGTAAGGAGACAGAGAGTAATCTGATGCAATAAAAATGGTTATTTGTAATATACAGCGAGAGAGGCATTAAGTCAATAATCCACTGGAAACTTCACGATAGCATAAAGTCAATAATCCACTGCAAACTTCACGATCACATAAAGTCAATAATCCACAGGAAATTTCACAATCACTGTCCAATCAGGAACTCTGCTTCCGACACATAATCCACCCCAAGGTCTTTCGGAAACATGAAGTTCAATACATAATCCACATAGGTGCTTAATTAGGATCTCTGCTTTCAATGCACAAACCAGGAGGGTATCAGAAACTTGGTTTTCAATATACAATCCACGAAGGGCTTTCAGGAACTGGAAACTGAACACCATACGACCATTCAGACCTTGTCTGAAAACGAGACACACCGATGAGAAACGTACATGAGACTTTTAATGTTTGCGGATCTGTACTGTACCGAGTTCCAAAGTGTCAGTCCCAGTCTAAAGGTGAGACCTGCTGACAGAGGACAATCCGATATGTCCAAACGGGTAATATCCACAAAGAGAGGAAAACAGAGATCCAGAACTTCCAGGAGAGAGAGCAGGAACCGAGCGAGAGCATAAACCTCAACCGAGTCCTGGAGGCAAACACAGTGAGTACATAAACCAATAACAGGATCAAATACCAACATGAGTCAGACAAGACATGGCAGCGATCTCCCAGAAGAACAAAACGAACGCGCACAGAACACATCACACCTAAACCTAATATAGATAGAGACAAACACGCAACAGCTGTAGAAAACAATCAGGGATAACAAGAAGGGAGGAAACAAGGAGTGTGAACGTGAGAGACAAAAGGTAAACAAACAGAAAGTGCAGCCGATCACACTGAAGTCCTAACAGTACCCCCCCATGCCCGGCACCGGACGGGCCAGGAAGGGACTCACCCTGTCGTCGGCAGAGATCCTCTATCAAACCGGGGTCCAGAATGTCCCGAGCCGGTACCCAACTCCTCTCCTCCGGACCGTATCCCTCCCAGTCCACAAGATACTGAAAATCTCTGCCCCTGCGGCGAACATCTAGTAACTTACTGACGGAATAGGCAGGAGTACCATCCACTAGTAGAGGGTGAAGACGTATATTTTAATCCCAATCTACATGAATATTAATTAATCATTATATATAATGTGTATCAATCATTTTACCATTATGTATTATTTTACCATTATGTATTATTTATATGAATATAACCAGTTATGTGTATCAATTAATTTATCATTATATATTATCTGTATCAGTTAATTTACCATTATATATATTCATTGCAATCATGTGTGGGAAAAGTTTGGCATACATTGTTAAAGTCTACTGCATAGTTTGGGGTCTTAATATGAGAAGCCTGAGGTGGGTCTTAGTGTAATGAGTAGCCTAGGGTCAAATAGGTCATGGGAAGGAGACACTGGTCTGAGGAACAATGAACTATGGTGACCCTTACAAAAGTGATGTCATATGTTTCTTCATATTACAAGCCTGAACAGAAACATATTGAATGAAGCATGGAGGGGGGGCAAAACCTATATATTTACCAAGCCATGGCTCAGAGGGTCACACTGATCTTGCAGGATCCTCCCAGGACCACACTTTGATTCTGGGGGATTCACCAGGGCAGCCTCGGCTTTTTATTTGTCTGGATAATAAAAGTCTATCTCTTGAAATCAAAACCTAAGGGCCCTATTTTAACGATCTAAGCGCATTGTCTAAAGCGCACAGCGCAACGTCTAAATGGGCGTGTCCGAATCCACTTTTGCTAATTTAACGACGGGAAAAATGGTTTTGCGCCGAGCGCATGGTCGAAAAGGGTAGGTCCTATTGTAGTGGGAGTATTTTGGGCGTAACGTGCAGTAAACCAATGAGAGTCACAGCTCTCATCCCCTTTAAAAGCCAGTTGCGCTGGCGCTATGTCTAATCCCTATTTAGATGACGGACTTTGTAAACTGAAAAACTAAGCGGAGGAAGAAGATCCCCAGTTTAAGATTAATGTTAAATAATTGTGTTGTTTTTCACTTGTATTGAAATTGTTATTTTTTTATTAAAACCTTTAAAACCCGTTTTCTTTTAGTCATGGAAGTAAAAAGCAGGCTTGTAATTGCTTTAAATGTATGGCTATCCAATATCAAAAAATAATTTACAAGTATGTAAGATAAGCTTTGTACTCTAAAAATACTTTATTTGTAACAAACAGGAGATAAAGAATTTACAAACGGCTCTCCTCACGTTTCAGCACTTTGGACTTTAAAGTTTTTTTAAGCATTACTTAAAAATGTTTCTCATCCCACCATATCCACAGGTACAGAGTAATCATATACAATAAATCCGTGAGGTGGCATTAAAAAAAATATTTAAAAACATGCAAGATGCATTTGTTTAAAGCAAAGCATTTATTTATTTACCAGGCTGCAGGTGAAGCAGCTCTTTGCGCCTTCTAACGTCTCATAATTAGTCCTCATTTATGTCCAAGAGACTCAATAATAATCTTTTACATTCAATCCTTTAATCTTTCATATTTAAAAGCATTTTTGTGCTGCTGCGCATTCATGTACCTTGTGATAAGCAAACCCGCGTTGTCCTCCCGTGTATAGGCGCATTTTACTAATGCGCTCTTTAAATAACATAAAACACATTGCGCCATTGACTTTAGACTTTAGACCAGGTTTTTGTTGGTCAATGGCGTAGTCTATTTTAGTTGCCTCAAAATAGCAACGCGCCAACAATGCGCCTGAACACACCTCGTTTTCAGACCAGAACGCCCATGGGCGCAAAAGGGGGCGCAAATGCATTTGCTATTTAAACAACGCGGCGCTAAACGTGAAAATTAGGGTGGAAACTAGCGAAAGACACTTGCGTCGCGCATTGCGCTGCATTGCGCTGGGTGTAAGATAGAGCCCTAAGACTGTTTCATTTGAGGAAAAGGGAAACCACAACATTTGGCGTCACGAACAGGATAGAAAAGGGCTGGACATTCGAACCCTCTGGGCGAACCTGACGAACAACACAAACAACGTATGGCCATATACTAAGGTAAGCACTTTTTGATTATTAATTAGGTTTGTATTGTTTGCAAGAATTTGCTCAAAGTGGTGAGACATTTAAGCTGTTCTAAATTTAAGAACCATATATGTGAACTGGGTTTTGATTTCAAGGGTACAATCTAACTAAGGCATGCATGCATGAATCTGTATTGACTTACTGATGAGTTGGCTTTGATGATCACAGTGAATTGAAACAGATTTTAAGTGAAGAGAACGCTTAAGAGTTGCCTATGTCTGTGGTTGTAAGTGTATGACATAGAAGTCTGTGCCTGTTGAGGAAGTTTTATGGAATAGACGTCAATTTTGTGTGGTTGTAAGTGTATCAAAATTGACAGTATACCGCCTTAAAGTGGTATGTTTTATTGTTTTAGTTAAAGAATGTGTTGATGGAGGTGTAATGTTCATTTTGTTTTGGTATATAAGTTAATACTGTGTTTTTTTATTGGAACTGTATGTTTGCAGCTGCAGTGTGTGAGTGAGACAAATATGAACTTGCATCTGGTAAGCAGGGAGAGAGTTTCCATTGGGCAGTCTCTGCAAGCTGTGAAGGGGGGTGTAATTGCTGTCTGTGAGTGTAGGGTGAATGACTGTGTGCAAGAATGAGCCCTAACAATAAAGGGAGCCCAAATAAATAAAGGGTTTTACATAAATGCTGGGTTATTACGGAAAAATGGTTTGGTTAACAATTTGGTTTATAGGTTATCAAGCATACATTTGAAATTTAAGGTTTGGTCAAAACAACTGACACCAGATGGGACATCAAAAAGAGCACAAAACCTGAGAACACAGCTGCCTTTCTCGATGGGCAATGCAATCAGGTGGCCACCTAATAGAGATAAGCTGTTTTGCTTGTTTAAAGATTGTATTGTTCACCTGAGATGGCTTGTGGTGGAAATGCTCTTCCAAATTTAAGAATAAAAAGGGCAAATTAAAGATTACTACATTAAATGATAAGAATAAAGGGTTTCATTTTCAAAAGGAATGTGTGCTAGGAAAGATGATGGTTTATTGTGTGAATGAGTTTTTTATTTTGTTTTTGAGTGGCTTTGATGAAGATTTAATGTTGAGTTAAGAAAACGCCTAAGAAGTTTCACACAAGAGTCGTGAAGAACCTGAGTTAAGGTGTAGGTATCTTTTTAGAAAACCAAACGGACGTTAAAATATCAATTTGATGGAAAAATTAATTTGAAATCAACAAGAATGTTATCAGGACTTACGTTACAAAATAGTATTAAATTACAACTGGTAGATAATATTGAAGTACCGATGATGATGATGATGATGATGATGAAAAAAAGGAATAATCTGTATTTGTATTTGAAACAAATATTTCGTATTACGAATGATTTACTTTCTGTTTTTATTTTTAGTCATTTTTGTTTTATTTGCTTTTTGGGTTTCTTTGCTTTTATTTTGGTTACTTTTACTTTATTTTATTATATATTTACATAATGATGACAACCAATAGCAGGTGCAGAATCAATTGCGCACAAACTGTTTAGGATCTAAGTTCTTTTACTTTTACATTCCAGTCGAAACGAGAATGGAAAGATGTTTGTTCTTATTTTCCATAGTTCGAAGTGCTGTGACATAATTTGGTAATTGGTAATGTATAGTGGCTTTCTTTAGTCACAATTTAGTAATAACTGAGAATGCTGAACTATGAAACTCCACTCCGGATTAAAATAAACAGGAAAAGTGAGGCTAAATTAAGCCTCAGAGCGGGGATTATGAAGAAGTTTATCTACATGAATATTAATTTACCATTATATATTATGTGTATCAATATTAATTTACCATTATATATATTCATTGCAATCATGTGTGGGAAAAGTTTGGCATACATTGTTAAAGTCTACTGCATAGTTTGGGGTCTTAATATGAGAAGCCTGAGGTGGGTCTTAGTATAATGAGTAGCCTAGGGTCAAATAGGTCATGGGAAGGAGACACTGGTCTGAGGAACAATGAACTATGGTGACCCTTACAAAAGTAATGTCATATGTTTCTTCATATTACAAGCCTGAACAGAAACAAATTGTATGAAGCATAGAGGGGGGGGCAAAACCTATATATTTACCAAGCCATGGCTCAGAGGGTCACACTGATCTTGCAGGATCCTCCCAGGACCACACTTTAGTTCTGGGGGGATTCACCAGGGCGGCCTCTGCTTTTTATTTGTCCGGATAATAAAAGTCTATCTCTTGAAATCAAAACCTAAGACTGAAGATTGTTTCATTTGAGGAAAAGGGAAACCACAACAAGGGGCGGGGGGTTTAGGGGCAGAGACGGAGGGATTAATGGGAGCAAAAATCACAAATCACAGGTTAACCTTGGATACATGGAAAACAGGGTGAACCCGACTAAGCTTAAGTTTCACACAGACATTCCGGAAAATACACGGAAAAGGCGTCCTGGATTTGATTTTTTTGTTCATTCACACTGCCATGATTAGCTGCTGAATGATCTCCGTTTCAACGCAGTAAGTGACGAGCTAACTTACCTGATATCTGCTTCAGTCCAGTTTGCTGACATTTCTTGTTGTGAATGTTATAAATCCCTCATTTTAAAGAGTTGAACCAACTTCATGTTGCCATGACATGCCTCACTACGGCACGTGCGTCATTGTTTTTGCGTCTCATTTATTATTTCCTGATAACTGCTTCAATCTAGTTTGCAACATTTCTCATGGTGAATGTTTATATGCATGTTATCTCTCGTTTTAAGAAGCTGAATCATAACTTTTGTTGTGATGACGCACGCGTCAGACAGACAGCGGAGCGTACGACCGAGATCCTGATTAGCCCGTTCACATTAACTGTTGGTCTGCGGATGATAACCAGAAGACAAGCTGGCGGTTGCGCCTATTTGTCTGCAAAACTCCTGCCAGAAACGCGAGATGAACTGAGAACCCCTATCTGAAACCACGTCAGTAAAAAGACCATGTAACCTAAAAACGTGGTTGATCAGAACCTGAGCCATCTCTTTAGCAGAAGGAAGTTTGGGCAGAGCAATGAAATGGGCCGCTTTAGAGAAACGGTCCACCACAGTCAAAATAACAGTGTTTCTATCAGACACCGGTAAGCCAGTGACAAAATCAAGAGCTATATGAGACCAGGGGCGGGAGGGCACGGGCAAAGGTTTAAGCAGACTAACGCGTGGTTGATGAGATGCTTTGTTACAAGTGCAAACCTGACAGGCTAATACATACTGTCTGACGTCAGCGCCCATGGAGGGCCACCAAAAACGTTGACAGACGGTTGCCAACATTCTCAGAACCCCAGTATGGCCAACAAACCTGGATTCATGACATCCGAACGCAACGCCTAGGGAACCCACAGACGACCCACCGGCACCCCTCTGGAACTTCCACCCCTCGTCCGGCCTCTGTTCGCGGATCGGTACTGTACCGAGTTCCAAAGTATCAGTCCCAGTCTAAAGGCGAGACTCGCTGACAGAGGATAATCCGAAATGTCCAAACGGGTAATATCCACAGCGAGAGGGAAACATATGGGATTTAAATCCTGCCAGGATTCAAAACTGAAAATAAAGCTCTGAAAGGTTGAAATTTAGTGTTCGCAAACTCAAAATCTTACAAAAAAAAGTTTTGCAACATCGAAAAATAAGATTTGCAAGATTGCAAAATGTAAAAAAATAAAAATATATCTGCAAACATTATGTTGTTTTTGAGATTTCCTTTTTCGGAACCGCAACATCTTTTTTACGATGTTGCGCAAACAATTTTTCAGAGTTTCAAATTTGTCAGTGTTCTCCCACTGTATAGTTTGTTTTCCAGGTTTGAAACCTTGTAAATGGTGAACTGAAAACTGGTGTGCAAATAGGTTAAAAAAAGTTTTGAAACTCTGAAAACTGAGGTTTGAAAGGGCTAAACTTATTACATTACATTACATTTGCACTCCTTTGCAGACTATTTTTTCAGAGCTAAGTTTACAACACCCACTTTGCGGAGATACGCCCACAAAGTTGCGAGCTTGCGACTCACGTGATTTGTGGCAGCGTTGTCACGCAGCTCTGCTCTGAAACTCTGAAACTCAGACTGAGCGAAAATGAAGCCTCGCAACTTAAAAAAAAGCGTGGAGGGAGGGCCTTCTGCTCTTGGCCAATGCTTTGCTGTCTGCTGACGTACAGTCCAATCACAAGTCGTGTTTACTGGAAAGGCGGGATTGACCGACTTCTCCGCCAATGATGAAAGCGCACAGGATACGCAAACAGATGCACGGCTCTCTGGCCACAAATCGGTCAATTAACGCCACTAAACAAACCAATAAACCAATTTTCTTCAATTTCTTTATTAAATAATAAGATTTTAAACATCTGTTTACTCTTGTATTTGTAACTGTGTTGAACTGTGTACCGCTGGTTGCGGTAGCCGAACGGACTGCGTACGTGAGCCGCGAAAGCAGCCCGTTAAAGTAACTAAAGGCGTGAGCCCCGACAATACATTTCCGCTCTTTTGTATTATTATTCTAAGGTATGTCCTTTCAATTTGGGAAAACTAATCTGTTGCTGATAACCGATGAATTAAAAGGAAATCCGTATTGCTTTAATACATCATTTAACAGCTGAGCTAAGCCTGCTTGCTGTACTGTGGCCATTGTGGGTGCGTTTTTGATTGTTAATTAAACATGATTGCCCATACGATTATTTTACTTATACTGTATACCCTGCACTTGCATGCTAGCCTAGACTATTTTTATAATAGAAAAATCGACCTTATTCTTTTAACCAAAGAAAGGAATGCTGAATGAATGCTTAGGTTCCCTTTTCAAAAGTAGATAGATAGAGATCCAGCCTCTTATGAAGACCTTAGATGAGCCATCACCTGCGGAGAGATGACGCCAGCCAAGACGAGAACTCAAGATGAGCGCGGATCTGGCCCATATAACTGTCATATTAATAGACATCTTTTTAATCACACGGTAATTACTTTAAAATGCACATTAATTCTGGTAACCGTATGGTCCAGTCTCACAAAGTTTCGTGATATAGTCACGTATTTTTTTGATTCTTTTTTTCGTGCTATTATCACGAAATTTCGTGTTTTTTCGTGATCGTATAACGAATTCCTGTTTTCGTGTGATTATCACGTATTGGTTACTCAACTGTTTTGTCCTATTTTCTTACCATTGTCGCTTCGGTTTAGGGTTAGATTTACATAAAATGACATCCCTAGCCAAACCCAACTCTAACCCCAACGCCAGGCGACATATAAAAAAATAAATCAGAAAAAATAGTATAAACCAATATATAAAGTGACTTTCTAATGCAAGCACCAAATCTAACCCTAAACCGAAGCGACAATGGTTTAAAAATAGGAAAAAGCAGTTGAGTAACCAATACGTGATAATCACACGAAAACAGGAATTCGTTATACGATCACGAAAAAACACGAATTTTCGTAATAATAGCACGAAAAAAGAATCAAAAAAATACGTGACTATATCACGAAACTTTGTGAGACTGGGTAGCATATTTTATGTACTGTATAACGGCATCATCTTTTTGGCATGATGATTTAGCGATTTTAACCCTAAAACATAAGGCAAATGCCTCAGTCAAAGTATAAACAGTAAAAAAAAAATATTTAAGTAGTTAAATCATTTGTTATTGGGTAGCCTGCGTTTTCATTATTTCGGGTTTGTTTTTGTCAGAATTTGTTCTAATGCATCACATAAATTTACAATAAAAGCAAACGAAAAATCAAGCTTTTATGCTCAAAAAGGGAGGCATAGCATACAGCCACTGGAACACATTAATGTGCCGCTGACAACTGTTAATCATATCACAGTGATGTGACACAACGAAAGACATTATGTTTTGTAATAAAGTAATATGTCATATACAATGTTATAACACCTAAACACTGTAAGAAATAGTTCAGTGGCTTTATAAATATCACTAAAATAAAAGACTAAAGAAACTTAATAAAATCTCTTAATGTCAGTAGGTGATTTAAGATATATATTAGAAATAATTTGTTGTCATTTATTTTGGTTTGTCCCCAAATTTAACAGATATTTTTGTGTAAAATGTACAGATATTATTTAGGTTTAGCCTATACATCAAATAAAATAAGATTTTAACTAACACATTATTTCTAATAAATATCCTTATTTATTCTTGTAAAATATGGGGGGGGCAGTGATGCCGGAAAAAAAATAACCACCGCATAATGAGTTTATAGTCCCTTTAAAATTGCACCTCATCGCTTTACTTTGAATGTCCGTGCGTGAATGCAGTTCATGCGCAAGAAAATCTCTCACTTACTGAACCCTGCATGACCATTAGTGAGCATTATTAAAAATGTTGTCTAGACATTCAATAAAAATATCCATTATTGCTTAACATTTCTGAAGGTGTCCAGTAATTGGCCTGCTTGTTTTGAATGCTTAATAAGCAAACTGCGTCATTTGGTCAAATGGAGGAGTTCATGAGATGTCTCTAAAATACGAAAGCGGATCTCAAAAGAGAAAAGTAGCGAAGATGAACGTCAATGAAATTTGTTAGCAAAAATGTCCAAGTTCACGGCATATACAGGTTGAGAAGATGAGGACGAAGATCGTGGGGAAGGGGAAATTTATTTGTTTTCAATGAAAAGGTCGAACATGCGGCTCTTTGTGCATGTGTTGGACGTTATTTATTATCTATAAATATTATTATTATTAGCCTATATATCATATAAATGATAAGAATATAAATATATATTGACACATTAGGCTACTAAATGTGATTTGAAAATGACAAACAAATTTTTATAGCATATAAGATAATACGATTATTTCATGTCCATGATGATTTAGCCTCCTTAAAGCCGCTATGAATAGTTTGAAAAATAGACCCTGTGACTTCATCACATCAGTAGTATTATTGTGCCTCTGCGTTGTTGCGTCTGTGTTGCTTGCAATCATTTTGCTTCTAAAAAACTATAATTGTCGGCCTGGGCCCGCCCAGATTGACAGCTGGCCCGCCCAATCAGAAATGTAAAAAAATACTACTCTGTATAGTTAGACATGGATACTACTTCATATGGTGTATTTTATCTATTGCATGTTATGTTAAAAACAGTAAAATTATAAGTAAGCCTGATAACTATTTAAAAACTATTATAAAGAAGTTGAATTTTGCGTTACATTATGGTTCTAATGAGAAAAATATTCCCGAGCAGCTTTCAGCAATGATCACTTTGAGAACTTTTTTTTGCAAGCAAGTGGAAAACGTATTTTGAATAACAACACGTTATCAATATGTGCTGCGCCCTTTCCTCTCAATTACATAAACACAAAAAAAAAATATGACAGCGGGGTAAAAAAATAGAAAGAATAGATATCAGATCTTTTCTTTCTATTTTTTTTACCCCGCTGTCATATTTTTTATTAGTGATCACAGTGATGTTGTTTGATATAGCCTACCAGCTCTCTAACTCAGCACTATAAGTCACAGCACGTTTATTGCTACACTTTATACAATATAGCCTATTGCTTTTAAAGAAACAAATAGCCTAACATAACAACCTATAAGCCACCTGTGTAATTGAGACATTAATTTAAGAAATGCATTAAAAGCAGAAAGACGTAGGCTGCGGAAATATAGCGGGTTCACTTCAATCCACACCACATACGTTCTTGGTTTGCTTCTTATTTATTAAATCAAGGCAATTGTTTGATTAAACATTGATTAATATTAAGATACAATTTATACAAAACGAAATTCACTTTAAAGAAAGTCTTTCTACAAAACAATGCAGGGCTACAAAAATGTATCTGCGCCCTGACCGGCGGGCGGAGGAAAAAATATTGTAATGTGTTTGCATTCTCTCAGATTTAGTTAGGTAATCATATTGTATGTAATTCGGTGTCATCTTGTTAGTCATTACTATCCCTACTAACAAGGGAAACTGTCAGGAAATGAAGTGAAAGCATAATTAAACCCATTATTCCTTTCGTGTTCACGTTTGTTATGCGCGCTCCTCGGCTCCGCTCTTCACGAGTAGGCTACCCGCTTGCTCTTATGCTCATCAAAAAGTATATTAAATGTTTATTTATTTGTCATTTCGTTTAACCTCAGAGTCAAACATTATTCTAGCAATTCCCTTTTTCTTTCTTTATTTAGTAAGTTAACTTAAATATGTGAGAACGAAAAATATATTTTTAGTGATTTGCATGAAGAGAATATGATGTTAGCTTCATTTTAAGCATTTAGTAGCTTAATTTATTTAAACAGTTTTAATAGGCTATTTTAAAAAGTATTAGGTTTTTTGTGTTCATTTATATTTCTTGTCACTGTGTGCAGGTTCGTTTTTGTAGGCTATGACACCCCAATAATTAGTTTTTACCAAAAAGGCTTAATTAATGTCATGTTGCATTACAATTTAAAGTATATCAGTAATGTCAAAAATGTGACGTGCAGTTCGGGTGTGTGTGCATGCTGTTTAAATTAGTGTTCTCACCAATACGCTTGTGATTCCTGAAGATTTTACGAATTTTATAGACTTGTTATAGTTTCTTATTCAAAAGTGACACCCATAGATTCAGGCCCACCCGGACTTAATCCATGCCCACCCATATGTCACGTTCTGCATCCGCCACTGGTACACAGTATAAGTAAAATAATCGTATGGGCAATCATGTATAATTAACAATCAAAAACGGATCCACAATGGCCACAGGTTAGCTCAGCTGTTAAATGATGTATTAAAGCAATACGGATTTCCTTTTAATTCATCGGTTATCAGCAACAGATTAGTTTTCCCAAATTGAAAGGACATACCTTAGAATAATAATACAAAAGAGCGGAAATGTATTGTCGGGGCTCACGCCTTTAGTTACTTTAACGGGCTGCTTTCGAGGCTCACGTACGCAGTCCGTTCGGCTACCGCAACCAGCGGTACACAGTTCAACACAGTTACAAATACAAGAGTAAACAGATGTTTAAAATCTTATTATTTAATAAAGAAATTGAAGAAAATTGGTTTATTGGTTTGTTTAGTGGCGTTAATTGACCGATTTGTGGCCAGAGAGCCGTGCATCTGTTTGTGTATCCTGTGCGCTTTCGTCATTGGCGGAGAAGTCAGTCAATCCCGCCTTTCCAGTAAACACGACTTGTGATTGGACTGTACGTCAGCAGACAGCAAAGCATTGGCCAAGAGCAGAAGGCCCTCCCTCCACGCTTTTTTTTAAGTTGTGAGGTTGCGAGGCTTCATTTTCGCTCAGTCTGAGTTTCAGAGCAGAGCTGCGTGACAACGCTGCCACAAATCACGTGAGTCGCAAGCTCGCAACTTTGTGGCCGTATCTCCGCAAAGTGGGTGTTGTAAACTTAGCTCTGAAAAAATTGTCTGCAAAGGAGTGCAAATGTAATGTAATGTAATAAGTTTAGCCCTTTCAAACCTCAGTTTTCAGAGTTTCAAAACTTTTTTTAACCTATTTGCACACCAGTTTTCAGTTCACCATTTACAAGGTTTCAAACCTGGAAAACAAACTATACAGTGGGAGAACACTGACAAATTTGAATCTCTGAAAAATTGTTTGCGCAACATCGTAAAAAAGATGTTGCGGTTCCGAAAAAGGAAATCTCAAAAACAACATAATGTTTGCAGATATATTTTTATTTTTTTACATTTTGCAATCTTGCAAATCTTATTTTTCGATGTTGCAAAACTTTTTTTTGTAAGATTTTGAGTTTGCGAACACTAAATTTCAACCTTTCAGAGCTTTATTTTCAGTTTTGAATCCTGGCAGGATTTAAATCCCATAGGAAACAGAGATCCAGAACTTCCAGGAGAGAGAGCAGGAACCGAGCGAGAGCAGAAACCTCAACCGAGTCCTGGAGGCAAACACAGTGAGTACATAAACCAATAACAGGATCAAAGACCAACATGAGTCAGACACGTCATGGCAGCGATCTCCCGGAAGAACAAAATGAATGCGCACAGAACACAGCACACCTGAACCTAATATAGAGAGAGACAAACACGCAACAGCTGTAGAAAACAATCAAGGATAAGAAGAAGGGAGGAGACAAGTAGTGCGCACATGAGAGACAAAAGGTAAACAAACAGAAAGTGCAGCCCATCACACTGAAGTCCTTACAGTAACCTAAACATACTGTACAACTGATATGATTTTAATAGCAAAAATGCAGCTTAATTTTGTTTAATTTAATTGTGTTTCAAAGCAAGTACAATAAAAAAACAGCAACTGTTCATTGTAATTACTGTGAAAATATACCCTTTGGTTCCAGTTAACTGGAACTGGGCTAACTGGGTTATTTTTTTATTGTATTTGCTGACGTGGCTCACAGATATCTACTCTATACAATACATGTTCATCAGGTTAGTAGCCTATATGAAAAAACTAAATTAAAACCATAATAAATTCATCATCCCTCTATATTATCCGTAGATTGTTGCCTAGCCCTAGTATACCTACACAATAGATACCCTGTATTACAGTGTAAATAATTTGTCATTTTCATTTTTCTTCCCCAGACGTAACATATTGTTCTCTTATACATATGAGTACTGAAAAGGTACTTTACATTACTTGAAACAGGACATTGTACATTGAGTCAAAAGTAGCTGTAAGTTAAAGGAATAATCTACTCATTTTCAATATTAAAATATGTTATTACCTTAACTAAGAAGAGTTGATACATCCCTCTATCATCTGTGTGCGTGCACGTAAGCGCTGGAGCGCGCTGCAACACTTCGATAGCATTTAGCTTAGCCCCATTCATTCAATGGTACCACTCAGAGATAAAGTTAGAAGTGACCAAACACATCAACGTTTTTCCTATTTAAGACGAGTAGTTATACGAGCAAGTTTGGTGGTACAAAATAAAACGTAGCGCTTTTCTAAGCGGATTTAAAAGAGGAACTTTATTGTATGGCGGAACAGCACTTTTGGGAGTACTTCAACTCGCCTGAAAAATCCGCTCCCCTTCTCCCTCTTATAATGGGAGTTACTGCACGGAGTCGAAGTACTCCCAGAAGTGCTGTTCCACTTATTTTAATATTGAAAATGAGTAGACTATTCCTTTAAAAACTAAAATACCTTTTTCCACAGTTGTCAAAATGTCAGGAGAGTTCGGTTACACCGACTACAAGAGATTAAAGATGGCTTTCTGTACGTTAAAGGGCATGTTGCAGGTTAACCACCACTGTTGATTAATGGTTACATAAATCACTCAAGATATGTATATCATTTTTTAAATGTCTCAAAAAAGGTCTTAAAGACAATTTTTTTTACTTTTTTGGTATTAACGTTTTTTTTAGCAATTCGGCTATGACGTCACATTGGGGAGAAGTGGATGAAAGCCTCAGCAAGAGCCATAGAGATAGATGAGACAGTTATTGCAGTTTTATTAATACTTACGTATGTAATATGGAAATCATATATACATAATAGGAAATATATAATGTGGTATACTGCAAAGTTACCCTGCTAATTATGATATATGTGGAGATAAATAAAACTTTGCAAATCTGCTGATTTAATCCATTCATGTCCTGACCACCAGGCTAGAGAGTTGTAAACATCCTTAATCCACACTTATAATATCTAAAATATTTTTTGTGAAATAAAAGGAAGTTTTGTTATATTGTATAAGCGATCATAAAGAATCACACGATAATTTTATACACAGAAGCAGCGGGCTCGAAACCGACCGCATACATAACATTACTGCAATAAACAGGCAATCGGCTGCTTTTTACATCAAAGGACGACAGGTTAGAAACCGCTCACTGATCCCCGTATTTTTATAAATCCTGGACATGGTTGGACCTGCCGAACGGGTTGAGCACTTTTATATTTGTTAAGCAGAGAGGCTGCACAGTTTGACCAGCGGGCTGCAGGAACCAGCCGCACATCAGACCGACAGACGGTGTTGCTAATATAACTCCCAATGTATAACTATTATCAGACCGGCCCGATTGACACTCCGCTACTGGCTGTAGGGAAGTGTATGCATGTTGATCGCTGTTCGAGGCTCTCACCCCGCGACCAGATGTGACGACGTGCCTCACTCAGCTTCCAGGATTTGAGTCATGCTGCCTGAATTCGTTTGTGCTGAAGATAGCATACACCCATTTCAGCAGGATTATGGTCCCCCTCAAACCAGCACGCACGAGTATGTTAATTGTTTGTTTACTTTCTACACGAAGTTATGCTAACGCTATCTGGCTGTCTGCCTATCTTTCTATACTAGCCTATCTATCTGTCTGTCTGTCTGTCTGTCTGTCTGTCTGTCTGTCTATCTATCTAGTCTATATATCTATGTATTTATCTATAATTTGCATTGATATAATCTGAATATTGTACTTTACTCATCTCTCTAGTCACTCTTAATGCTCTTAAGGCAAATTCTCTCCCCAACGTGATGTCATGCAGTGCGTTGAGGGGGAAAGGAGAATCCTTGCAAACCGCTGTACTTTTTCGTATTGTATTCCGTTTTGTGATAACCAACAACATAAAATACAATGGATAACATTTTAAATGTTTATTATCAACAAGCAAATTGCCCAAATTGGTGGAAAAATGTACCTTGCAACACGCCCTTTAAGGAAGCTACATTGGCGGCAATTTTGAAGCACCTAGGTAGTCTCCCTTGTCATATTTTGGAACCGTTCCATTAGAAAAATCATTAGAAAAATCCTATAGGATTCAATTAGAAAAATCTTATGGGATTCCATTAGAAAAATCTTATGGGATTCCATTAGAAAAATCTTATGGGATTCCATTAGAAAAATCTTATAGGATTCCATTAGAAAAATCTTATAGGATTCCATTAGAAAAATCCTAAAGGATTCCATTAGAAAAAATCTATGGGATTCCATTAGAAAAAATCCTATAGGATTCTACAAGAGGATATTTCTAAAGGATTTTAAGACACGACAAAAATATCCTTTAGGATAATTTGTAGAGGATTTTAATGGGATCCAATTAAATTTTTTGTTTCTTAAAATATGCTTTCCTCTTTTTGATTTTGTACATTGTTGTTACACTGTAAAACCCGAAAAGTTAACTCAACTTAAACCGTTTGAGGAAACCGATTGCCTTAAACCAAACATTAGTATAAAAAATGATGACAGAAAAGGGTAAAATTATTACAGTTTTTAAAATTATTTGTTTATTTTACAAACATTGTTTTTGCTTTTCTGTCCAAATTCACATTAAAACTAATATTAGATTTACACATTCCTTTATGAAATATATCAAGTATTCCTTTATGATTTTAATAGACTCAGTGTATTGTACACTTTTAATAAATCCGTGTACTGTTCCTTAACTCAAACGACATTTAAACATTTTTAAGACGTACACATTTCCCATGAAATTTCCAAATTACACAGGGTCACATTTGTCTATGCCAAGCATTGAGAAAAAACAAACATTATTGTTTCACTGATAAAATTGTGGTGTACTCACAGCATAATGAGTTACTGAATAGGTCCACTTGTAGTAACATTTCTTTAGTTTTTGTTGTGTTAATGACGGTTGGTAGATGAAAGTCAGTCAACCTCCTCAATGGTAAAGATCCAAAACTGCTCTAGACACGTTCATACTTACCTGTGAGAAAACACAAAAGTATGAATAAATGTTTCACTAACAGAACTGTGGTATACTAACAACTTAAATAAATGTGGTACCTTTAAAGTTTTGGGTGTGAATGATGGTTGGTTGAGAACAGTCAGCCAGTCTCCTCAATGGTTAAGATCCAAAATTATGCTGGATGCATTCGTGCTAACCTGGGAGAAAACACACAAATATGAATTACTTTTCCACTTACAGAACTAGGGATTTGCATTTATGTCATTTTTTCATTTCGATTAATCCATAGGTCTGAAGAACGAGTACTCGATTAACTGGGGCGGGGCAATCAAAGGGGCGTACACGTCATGGTGAAAATGAAAATATTTTTATTAAAAACACTGAAATAAAACTTAATTTTGAAGAAACAATGAACACATACTAGATTATTAATGAATTAAATGGTTTTAACAGAAACCTCTAATAGGAATAGCTGCGTGATGAAGTGAATCTAAAGGGTTAATAATTACAAACCGCTTTCTATATGATGCACTCTAAATATAGTAAGCCTTTATACAACATAAATGTACATTGTGCATCTATCTGCATAAAATGCTAGACTTCAACTAAGTTTTCAACTAAGTTATGTACAGAAAGTTTAACTCCCATTGTGGATGTGCACCATAAACAGCGCCCTTTTAAACACGTCCAGTCAAAGCACAAGCTTCATAACATTAAGCAGCTTTAATTATTTTGCTATTATTTTAGCGATTAGCTGTGGCGTGTCATCCCCTTACCTGTTCTCAGTCAAGATATAATGTTAATGCTCGTATGGCTCTCTGGTATCTTTTTACATTGATGTTTAAATATGAGATGATAACCCATTGAACTTTTGACGGCGCTGTACTTTTGCACCTGACTGACTGTATTTCTGAAAATCAGGGCATCTTTTTAAACCATAATGCCTCAGTGATGTGAGGTGTGACCGGCTTCACGGGATCTAGGGGTTGCCGTGTGCATGGCGGGTGCGCGGAATTATCTGTTTGTTTTTGAATCATGCATGGTAACGTTACTGATGTCATACGTCGGCCTGCATATCTCAACACGACGTCAAACACGCATCTCCAGACCCAGCATTTACTACCACATGCGCTTGTAATGCTAACCAGACATCCAATGCCGTCATATCCACAATAAATAAGTAAATAAAGCCGCATGATCATCGTTTTTGTGATCGATCATCGATGCCACGTTCGAGTACTCGTGCCCATCCCTATACAGAACTGTAGTATGCTCACAACATAATAAATGTGGTAACGTTACCTTTAAAAGGTTTTATGAGTGAATGGCCGTCCGTCAGTCCTTACTGAGAGAAATTCTAATTTGCGTGGGAAACACTTGTGCTAAACAGTAAGAAAACACACACAAATATGAATTAATTTTCAATTGAAAGAACTGTGGTGTACTAAACATAATAAATGAACAAATAAATGGGGTAACGTTACCTTTAAAAGGTTTTTATGAGTAACAATGACCGTTTGGTCGAGAACAGACAGCCAGTCAATTAGTCCTTACTGAGAGAGATTCAAACTTGCTCGGGAAATGTTTTTTGCTAAACAGTAAGAAACACATAAATATGAATACATTTTTCACAACTGTGGTGTACTCAAAACATAATAAATGAATGAATAAATGTGGTAACGTTACATTTAAAAGGTCTTGAATGACCGTTTGGTTGAGAACAGACAGACAGACAGACAGACAGTCAGTTAACGTTAGTCCTTACTGAGAAAGAAACACACATAAATATGAATTAATTTTTCACTTACAGAACTGTGGTGTACTCAAAGCACACTAATCTGCTGATAAAAATGAGTCTGAGGTCAAACCCTTACAGAAAAAGCACATGCATTTCACATGTTTTTCACATGTTGTTCACATGTGGTCACATGTGACCACATGTTATCACATGTTATCACATGTGGACAACATGTGCTCACACGTGGACAATTTATGCTCACATGTGGAAAATATGTGCTCACATGTGGACAATATGTGCTCACATGTGGACAATATGTGCTCAAATGTGGACAATTTATGCTCACATGTGGAAAATATGTGCTCACATGTGGACAATATTACCACGTGTGAACAACATCTCACCACATGCTGCAACATAATAGCGCACATGTGGAACATGTTATAACATAAAGCACATGTGAGAAATGTCTTATATAATGCAATAGTTTCAACATGTGGATCACATGTTACCAAACCACAAGTAGGCTAATGTTTGCGTAAACATCTACTTTCGGCTTTACTGTGCATCAACAAGTGTGATAATGTGTACTTTGGTTCCAATGATAAATTATATAAATACATTTGAAATCTGCATAAAGGCAATATACACACAAATGTGGTGGCAGATTTTTTTAATCTTTATTTTGACAAAATTATCTATTTACAAAAATTGACAACATATTTTTAAACAGATATTTGGTTGCTGGCAGGTGGCAATGTTGTAATAGAATAAGACTTACAGTTTTTCTGAATTGCTAAAACACTAAACCCCAATCTCTGAACCAAATTCATAGTGGCCTAAACACATTTTTCAAATCATGCACTCTTTTTGCAAAACCCTAACAACCCTAAACACAAACTTCTCACTAAAACACACATTTCACACTGCAATGCACTTGTTTTATAAATGCTAAACACAGGCAGGCAAAAGTTGAACACAATTACAACACAGTTGTCATCGAGTAAACACAACAACTCAAAATTCTACACACCTTTATCTAAAGGTATTTTTTACCAATTGTTTGGACTGGAAACAGTCTGAGAGGCAGATGAAGAGTATGAGGAAGAAAAGGACACCAGAGACAATGCAATTGACAAAATTTGCAGTTGGATTGCTGACTTTTTACAAAATACAAGTGCTGCTTAAAGTAATATTGAAAACTTACTATTACTTGCAGTACTTACAGTAAAGTATTCACTATATTCACTGAATTAAACTTGTGATTACAGTAATAGAGATTTTTAACAGTATTTGTCAAGTGTGTTGTTATGTACAATAAACATGTATTTTTCTGTAAGCAGATCTCCTGGATGTTGTGTTTTCCATTTTTTAAGGTAGTGTCTAATGGATGCTTGTAGTGTTTTATATTATAGACTTATGTGTTTATGATTTGAAAGCTTAGGTTGTTTTCACATATATTGGTGCGCACCGTGGTGCGGCCTCGGAGCGCACCAAAATACATTGTATCATTTTTCAGTTAGTGCGGTCCGTGTTCACATATATATATTTTTACTTTACTCGAAATGCCGCACCGTACACCATGTGACAACGGTCAGCGCTGTCATTGGTCTCTGACAGCTCTTACCGTCTCATGACCACCCCCACGTTTCCACGACAACCAGCTTGACAGAGAGAGCGCAGCTATCAAGATGTGGAGATAAACGATGCACGTCTTTGTGAAGTTTCTTTGCTTTGACGCGAAATTGCGTAGCTGTTCTATTAAAGCCTTTCTCACGGAGCCGTTTGCTAAAAGCCCGTTATGTCACTATTTGTGTGTGGAGGACAGCTATGCATTTATAAAATCATCAGCTCAAACGTAAAGGAGACAGCGAATCTCTATGCAACGGACCAGGATTGGCTTGTTTGTTGTTAACCCACAATATAACACCCGGCTCACGTCACAACGAAAGCCCAGTGGCTCAAACATGTGGAGAACTTCCTGTATTTGGTTCGGCCCGAGGTCCAGCAGTGTTCACACCACAGGTGGGTCGCCCCAGAGTTCGGCAACAGCCGCTCCGAGACCACCTGTTTAGAGCGGTCTCGGAGCGGTCGTTTAGTGCGCACCCGAGTGCGGCTGTTGTGTTCACACTGACCCAAACGCACCGTACTCGGAGCGACACGTCATTTGGGTCGACCTAAACAGTATATATGTGAAAACACCCTTAGTTTGATTTTGAGTACAAGTGAAATGGTTTTGAAGCAATTGTTTGATTTTGCTAGAAGAGTCAGGGGTTCTGTGAATTTTGTTTAAAATTGGGATTTGTGTTTAAGGTTTTGAGAAAATGAGTGATGGTTTCAAAAAATGTGTTTTAACAATTCAGAAAAACTGTAATATTTGGAGAAGGGTTTGCAGACATTATTGTCAGTCCTAGTTGCAATAAAGGCAATGGAAGCTTTGTGTCATCACCTTGTCATCATCAACCTGGAAAAAAGCCACCCTGTTAGTTACAGTGCATTATCATGAAAAAAATATGCATTAATTGCAATCTTGCATATCCAAGGAACACAGAATTATTTGATGGCTCTGCTGTGCAAATAAGGGGTATATTGATCCGCATTTAACCAATCCCAGTGAGCATGCGCAAGCACACACGCACGCAGGCACACACACGCACACACTCCTCTTTTTTTCTAGGCGGTTCCAATCTGTTCTGTGTATTCATCTTTTTTTTTACAGTCTGTCGTATTCATTCATCCAGATCATCCAGTCAAAAGGCTTTTTCGACTTCATACGGCGCCAAAAGAACTGACAGGCTGACGATGACGTCAAAGTATCGCGAAAGCTCTCGCGGAACTTTGACGTTGTACGTCTGTCAGTTGATCTGGTTTAATGTGATTCGCGCTCTTTATCCGTTGCAACTTGCTGTCTGAGGTAAATAAGACGAGAAAGTTGAACCTTGCTCATTAAATGGATAAAAGAAAACCATGTAAGAGTTGGTTTGGATAAATATGCGAAGGACAATAAATGTTAAGTGACCCAAAGACGGTTGGTCTTGTGGACAACGAGGAACAAACCGCCTAACGGCGGTTGGAAAGCGTTTCCAGCACAAATACTCAACGTGAACGGTAAGTGAATTTCATTTAATTCGTTTATTTAACTTTTATAGGTTTTAAGTCGCCTCATGGTAAACATGTTTATTTGATAAGTCATGTTTAACATGCTACGCAGACTGCTATTTTTAAATGTTGAGCTAACATAAATGGGAAATATAACAAAACGCGCCTCGCGCCTTAAACTGATCTCAGACCAGCGCTAGCACAGCAGTCTGACAGGACCGATCTCCGAATTGATACACGTGATAAAACCACAACCTGTGAGTAAAGTTGTAAAAAAACAATGTCGTTTGATAGCAAAAATATCTACAACAATGTATTTTTGAGGTGATTCCTTACTGACAGGAAAGTTCATCTGACAGAAATAGGTTTAAGTTAATCAGCTAACTTATTTTTAACAAATAACCCAGATAGCACACGTACGTCGCGGAGACGTCTGCTAAATATCGCTTCATCTTCTGTAGATCGGCTGCGAACATTGAAAAGTAAGACGTCTGCAATATCTCTGCAAGACGTCTTGGCGATGTCTTGAAACATTCGAAATTTTTACGAGCTGCATGCATCTTCTGGAGCTCTTGATTCCGAGCAAACGCAGACGAATCAGCTGACCTAAATGCTCAACTCATTTCATTGTTTACACTTATTTCTTGTTTAATTGTATTAAACACAAACAAAAGATAAAAAAACCCAGCTGCATATAATTTGCCAGTTTTTTAAGAGTTTGGATTTATGTAGCATTCATAAAATATTATTTTTATATACCCTACCTCGTATCACGTGTAATATAGAAACATGAAATCATACCCGTATGTATACTGTATGCGTTTAGTCCAGTTTCACTTGCATATTTGGCAGTAAGGACGAGGGGACTCCTGCATTTAAATTGCGTTTATGCTTTAAGTGCAGAATAAAACACTTAAAGGTTCTCAAAGAAAGTACCATGTACACGGAAATAATCTTACTGGCAACATTTTAACAAATATACTGTAACCAATAATGGACAGCAGTCTCTGCACCGTTCTCCAACAGATGTCTGTATAGATGAAGAAACCTTATACAATGTCGAAACACATTATACATGTATTAATTTGACCAGGTATTATCCAGCATCACAGCATGAATTGTTCTGACAAGTTTGTTTACCAAATTTAATTTATGAAACATATGTTCTGAATGTTCATTACATCCAGAGCCTACCAATATACTGCAAAGCTATGATATTTACTACCTGCTCTTTTAATCACTGCACAAGACCCAGAGCTGATCATGACACTTTCCATTTTAGACTTTGCATATTCTACATAAAGAAAGAATTCTTTAAAAATGAATGAATTTATAATAAACCTAAAAATTAAAGCATTAAAAACACTGTGATGTAGTAAGTGCTGAAAGTATCATGTGAAACTGTGAATATAATCACAATTTAAATAATGGAGACTGTTACACAAGACTTAGATGCGACTTTAATTACAATACATTCAGTACACCAGGGGATTTTAAACTGTGGGTCAGGAGGACCCACTTGTCGGTCACACAGTAGGTTAAGGTGTGTTGCACACCTTAATGATGCAACAACAGTTTGGCCAAATTAATAAATAACAATGACAATGGTTTTGAAAGAATATACCATAAAATATTTGGTATTGCAAATAAACTTGTATTTACTTTACATCAGTGGTTCTTAATGTTATTCCTCGAGGCCCACTGCCCTGCACATTTTGTATGTCTCCCTTATTTAACACACCTGATTCAAATCATCAGCTCATTAGAAGAGATCTCAATGAACTGAACTGAGTCTGTCAGATAAAAGAGACATACAAAATGTGCAGAGCAATGGGCCTCGAGGAATAACGTTTAGAACCACTGCTTTACATTATGAAATATTATGAAAATAAAATGACTCCACTGAAAGAGAACAAATGTGTTTTACCCCATTAAAAAAATGTATATGTAAAAATATTTTAGTGGGTCTAGAATAGATTACACTTGTCTAATAGGTTTTGAAATGAAAAGTTTGGAAACCCCAGCTTTACACAATACTAGTCTCAATTAAAGTTAACATTAAGTTGTAATATAACTGAAATAAATAGCATTTGCAATTGACAGACATTAAATTAAACTGATGGCAGATGAGGTGTGGGGATGATGCTGGGCCAGAGTTGAATCTGTGCATCTTAGTAGATCAGGGTGGTTCATCCTTAAGTGCTGCATTAAAAAGAGAAAGGATCTAAAAAGAAAAATTTTTTTTCTCTCAAATCAACATTGGACTATCAACCCCAAATTAATAATACTGCAATTACATGCAAACAAACCTGTCAACCTTCAATATGTAAGGAATAATTGACGACGGGCCATTGAATTATAAGAAAATAATGCACACCCAAGGTGCAATGCGGCACGACGAGAAGCAGAGTGCCGTTACACCGCGGGTGTGCTTTATTTTCAAATAATTCAAAGGACCGGAGTCAATTATTCCTCTTATACCACGGTTACCACAAACATTGCTCTGGTGCCTATTTTTAAGACATTAGACAAGTTAGGTGTGCATTTATCAGAAATGACTTCCAAAAGCACAGTTATCTAACACAGTCTACTGTAAGTGTTTTTTTAACATTAAATATAGAATTCTTTTTTTTTTTCTTTTTTTTGAGAGATA
This sequence comes from Paramisgurnus dabryanus, assembly GCF_030506205.2. Taxonomy (NCBI): domain Eukaryota; kingdom Metazoa; phylum Chordata; class Actinopteri; order Cypriniformes; family Cobitidae; genus Paramisgurnus; species Paramisgurnus dabryanus. The sequence continues at coordinate 15,088,781 of NC_133353.1, read as the reverse complement.
CAAAGGAAAAAGTCTCTGCTTCCGTGTGACCAATCAATGGTTGTGTTAAAAAATGGGAGGATAATCAGGTCATGACAATTATGTGAAATATTGCGCAGTGTTACAGACAATTCGGATTTCTGATGTTATGTCATTAAATATCCTACCACCGACCTCAATGCATTCCAGTCAATCACATATCACATTTGCGTGTTTACCACATAATGAGACGCCAGGAGAAGTTTGTGCTCTTGTGCCAATTATGGCAGAAAACGGTTACTGGATAATTTAACATTCATGTTCATAAATATTATGTGCTGTAAAAATAGTTTAAAGTTTGTTTGCGGTTCATGTAAGGCTGTGAAAGGCTAGCCACCACCTTGTCTGCAATGTCAAATGATGCATCTCGTTGAGGTTGGTGCTGATCGATCAGTCACAAGTTGAGAGGTCGGATACTCAACTTTGTTTGCTGTTCCAGTTGTCTCGAACACAGCATTAGTTCACAGACTCCAGTTCAGTTCTATCTGTAACAACAGAACACAATGAGAACATCATCACATCAGACAAAGTATTTCATTTATATAAATTGCACCCAAAGAAAAACCAAAATATTAAAAAAATGAAAGATCAAAATCTTCATTTAAACCCAAAGGGGACTAGCATAGTAATACCATTCTCTGCTACTTTGCTTGAGCGGAAGTACAAAGTCTGACGTAGTCAGGCTAAAAGGGGACATGGTCTTTAAATAAAACACCCAAAATGACTCTCTTTGTAAGAGTTTTCAATATCTCCACCACAGTAAGAATTAATTATTTTCTCAATACTTAAATATTAAAGGTCACGTTTTTTCTGATCCCCTATTTCAAACTTTAGTTAGTGTGTAATGTTGCTGTATGTAGTAGCATAAATAATACCTATAAATGATAAAGCTCAAAGTTCACTGCCCTTTCATTCCCCTTTCAATACAGCGAACGGCCGGTTTGGACTACAGCCCTCTACTTCCCGGTTGAATGACGTCAAAGCAAGTGTGTTTGACTAAACTCCACCCTGGCTAAGCTAAGCTGCTGTCAAATCACAACACACTAATAACAAACTACACAATCAGAACTCATTACGTATTTCTGAAGGAGGGACTTCATAGGACAAAGAAGACACCAGCCTGTTTTTAGGACAGTGAAAGCACTATATAGATAAGTATATTGTGTGAAAAATACCGCATGTGAAACATGAACACATGTTATATTGTGCACTGTAAACACAATCAAAGCTTCAAAAACACAGGAAAAACGGGACCTTTAAAGTTGTTCAGTATTATGGTTGTAATCAATAAAATGACAGGCAATTTTATTTAAAGATCATATCCCCTTTGGGTTTAAATGCAGATTTTAATCTTTCATGCCATGAAGGCAATAACGCCGAAACATCTGTCCTTGTATTGTTTGATTAGAAAAACAGGTCTAAGCACCTAAAGCTGGGAGAGCATGGTGAGGGCGTTGATTGAACTAGATCTATTGACCCCTCATTGATCTCATAGACTATGTTTACACTGTCAGTTTAAATCTGATTTTTGTGTATATCCAATTTGAATGACTGACTGTACACACTGTGTATGACAACTCTTCGTGTTTGATTTGTGTGACCTGATGTGCATTATCTTTTATCCAAAAAAGCTGCATTGGTTTATAGCAATGACTTTGCGTTGATGTGTTTGAAATAAATGTGCTTGAGTTCATGCAGCAACAACCAGTTTTCATAAATGAAAAATAAAATATTGTCTTTTTATCCAATTCATCCGAGAAATCATTTGATAATTAAAATAATGTACCCTAAAAAACCTTTCATTTGTAAAACTGCATTCATTACTTTACTAAATGTGGGAAGAGACTCACAGGTGGAGGTAAAAGTTTGGTCTGCACTTTCCATAGCTGGTGCACAGGGATTGTGGTAGGCTAGTGACACAATTGAAGAAGACTGCTTTACAACCAGAGGTTGAATTAAACTTTCTTATTGCCTGTCATTTTGACAGATAAGGCTGTAACAAATCTGTCATAATCAATTAGGACTAAAATATCAACAAAATACTTAGAAAATGAACAAAAACAACTATCTGAATCTGTTCGAACTCTAACCTTGAGGTCTGGATAGACAAAGTGAGTGTTTATCTGTGTAAAAGTTAAACCATCATTGAAGACTGATGCAGTTGTCATTAAGGCTGATTTAGTCAGACCTACCCCAATGCCTCTACACAGTAGGCTATCCGCCACTTTTCATTTACACGTTTGCGTCGTTGTTCGCATCGATGTGGATTTACACATGCAGAACGCTAGTAGCCAATGTCCATAGGCATTTACCAATGTAAAATACAATATCAAGGCAAAAGCTGAAAAAATAAAAAGCAGCAGAAAAAACCCTTGTTGGGGGCCAATCACACCAAATGCGTTTTAAAGACGTGGAAACACAAGGTGCACCTTGATTTGGTCACTTTATAAAAAGCAGTGCAGCGCAGATTTTTATATTGCTAGGCAACCACAGAGGCAGCTGTCCTGTCAATCAAATATTGAAGCGTGAGCGCTCTTTTGCTGTTAACTGTCAAATAAGCAGAAACTTTAAAAAGAGGACGCTTGCACTGACTTTGATCGAAGGTGAGAGGTGCATAAACACACAGGAGACAGTAAGTGACTGAAGTACGGTTTTTTCAAATAACTGTAAACATCGGTCCCTACAACGGAAGGCCCGCCTCTCCCCATATTCAATTGGACAATGGAAAGACACAAATGACGTTGGGTGCTTTTCCGCTCTTAGCGCTCCTTCAAAAATGCATGTTGCAGTAGAGGGCAAAAATGCAAGGCGTTCAGTGCGCATAAACAGCGCACATAACGCTCAATGCTGCAGTTAAAAAATATTTACCTCATAGTTAAGACAACTGGATCTGAAGCGTAATGATGGTCTTCAGAAGGCCTCTCATGGTGGCCTTGATTCAGAGGTTTGAGAAGACTACCAAGCACCAGAGCCAGCTAACAGGTGGACCAAACATCAAGCCAGAATTCTGAATGAGTCCGGTAAGCAGAATAAAAGACACTATAAATAAACAATAATAAAAGATGGCCATTAATGACTTAATGCTTTCATATTCATGTTAATGCTTTGAAAATTATCTTATTTCTTTCAGAATCTTTTGATAATATTGCCCAATGCAACAAATGGAAAAAGCATGCTTTATGACAACCTCAGCAGCAGAACCCATGACTTTCTCCTGGGTAGACGAGACAAAAAAGTTTGGTATCAACACCCATCTAACAATTAAGGTAAAAGATAAAGTTTTATGATCCCTGCATTCAGGTTAGAGTATGGGGTAAGTTGACCGTTCTATGGGTGTTCCTCAAATGCAAGGTTGCATGTGGAGGCTGCGTCCATCTTAGTCCTGGCCTTCTGAGATTTCGATGTTAGAAAAAAGCCAGAATGAGATGGTTTAGTTTGATGTCCAAGGCAACGTCATAATGGTTTCCGCCCCAGTGATCATGGCATGAAAACTTTTAAGAGAGAAGTTGAAAATTAGCAATGCATCACCAAAAAAATCCAATAATGTAGTACAGTGAATAAAAGTCATGTATCAACTGTCTTTACAACATGGACAGTTAAACATTTTGTAATTAAATTAAAACAACAAAATAGAAAACAAGCAGATTGAGATGTCCTTCGACGATGCTTGATGACGTGGCAGCCGAGACATGCAGCCTTCTAGGACGGAGCCTTATTTAAAAAAAAAAAAAAAAATAAGGACGGCTCCTTATTTATTTTTATTTTATATATGTATAATGTCCCCCTTTGTATTTCTTATTATTAAAAAAAAATATTAAAAATAATTTTAAAAGGACGCAGCTGTGCGTTTGAGAAACGACCGGAAACGACTTATATGTCGCGAGGCCATCACGTGACCACAATATTTACCAGAAGACCGTTATTTGCTCGAGTACCCTCAACTTTTTTGTCGCAAATAACATTATTAATAACCTGTAAATAATCAACTTTGTACACATTACATTCCTCTTCACTTTGTAATAGTATGTTTTTTGGTTTAATAGTCGGCTTTAAGTTAGTTTTTCTGTCAGTTTGATCGTCAAAATCTTGGTAAGTATAGCTTGTCATTCCTGGGTTTTAATTGTTAGAAATACGAATTAAAGAACAGATATAACTAATATAACTGAAACAATTAATAAATACAATTATCAAACCACTCCAATAGAACAACGTTAACGGTTTTGAGTGGTTTCTAGGAAAAGGTCTGAATGACAGTAACGTTATCCGTATAAGGGCCATTTTAACGTAACGTTAAAGGGCGGGAAAGGTTTGAGACATTTAATAACTCTATTAAAATGGCTGGTTTATCCCACCAGTGCGTAACATGTGAAGTTAACGTTACAACGTGGCTTCGGGACTTTGCAGCGGCCTGAATAGCAGTGCATTGATAAACGTTAATAAGCTTTTAATCGCGTATAGAACATTAATATACGACGATCATTCTGTAGATCGACTAACTTACATGCCTGCATAACAACATATATTCTGTTAAAATGGTTAACTTACATTGACACTGAAACTCTGCCGTCAGCACTGTTGCTTCACCCGTTGGAACATCCTACTAGTCTAGGGAGTTAAAATCGAGTTGGAAAAGAACAAAAAATCGTTCTGCGATCGTTCGACACGACACCCACAAGCTGCAGAAACCGATTGAGGTTACACTCTACTGAATTATCGCAACGTTGAGTGCAGGCAGCCCACACATCTTTCAGATGTGTTCTACTTCATGCTGATCTACACGCAAACCGATCGTGACATCAAGTACCGCGAGATCAAACCTTTTCCGGGGCTTTCCCAAACTCTCGCGGTTTTTTGATGTCATACCACGTGCTGTCTGCGCATCTCGGTGTTAAGTCGAACACACCTGAATGTATTTGTTGGCTGCACTCCCTTGCGCTCAGTAATGTAGGTGTAACGAATTAAATGTATTAAATTGATATTATATAAATAAATATTGTAATAAAAATCTTTATAAAATGATTAGCTGTCATTAATAAATTAATCTTTGATTTGAAACATCACTATACGTGAATTAACCCTCAAGTTATGAAATGCCTAAACATCAAAATGGTGAAAATACAACAATGTATATTTGACCAATTCAGCTTTTATTAACTTTTGTCTTTTTAAATTGACTTCAGAAAGTTATCTGCAGCCACACATCCACTGTATACCAAGTTATGATGAACAATTATGAAAATGCAAAAGGATTGATAGATCAGTAAACAAGCAACAAAAAGGTAATATCTTAATAAATTTCTGCTTTTGTTACTTATTCATGTATTTGAATTACATAGTTCAAAATCAAACGTTAATAATTATAGGGTTTCAACTTGTTGCAGCTTTACAAAAAATGTAGAATTTGTAGGAGCGCATGGACATCTGAGTAACAAAGTCATATTATGACTCAGATGGGTGCTCATGGTGGCCTCCAAATAAATACATGGACAGGCTGCTAAAGAGGGTCAGGATGATGGAGATGCAAGAGCCAAAGACAGCACAGACCAAACACCAGGCCAGAATTCTGCATGAGTCAGGTAAGCAGAATCAGTTAAACTGTATAAAATAATTAATTAATAGACAGTACAATTAAAAACACATTATTTTTCATAGCTGTAAAAAAAAAAAAAAAGAATGAAAAAACAGTACCTGCATTTAAGTTTTCAGCCTTTTTCACAAAGTTGCCGACAACTGGAAGAATGTCCCAAATTGCTGCAAAAATAAATTCAGTAAGTCCTTATAAAAGAGACAGTTTAAAAAGTAAAACGGCTTCATTTAACTTCAAAATACCCCTAAATCCTTAAAGGAACACGCCCACATTTTGGGAATTTAGCTTATTCACCGTATCCCCCAGAGTTAGATAAGTCCATACATACCTTTCTCATCCCTGTGCGTGCTGTAACTCTGTCTGATGCAGCCCCCGCTAGCTTAGCTTAGCACAAAGACTGGAAGTGAATGGCTCCAGCTAGCATACTGCTTCCAATAAGTGACAAAGTAACGTGGACATTTTCCAATTTATGTGTTGTGATTTGTATAAATTCACTACCAGTCTTTTGTTCTAAGCTTAGCTAGCAGGGGCTGCGTCAGACAGAGTTACAGCACACACGGAGATGAGAATGGTATGTATGGACTTATCTAACTCTGTTTGTTTATTTGTAAATGTAAAAAATGCAGCTAACCATTCCCAGCTCCAGTGGGCAGGTTAAAGAGTATTTCTTAATATGAGACAGAAAACAGAAACACATTTTTAATGGCATTTAAAGACAACATACCACTTCATACAACTAAATTTTCTGTTTAATCCATAGATTGAGTAATTTTCACTCTAGAGACCCTTGGGTGACCACCAAGGACGAATGCAAAGTAAGTGACCTACAAAACAAAAACATTAATCTTTTACGACTGTTTCGAGATAAGTACTCTGCATATCTACAGCAATATGCAGATTCTTGAGTAAGAATTTCTCTCAGACAATATAGACCATATTTGTAGTTTAACAATTTCTATCATGTTAAAGTTCTCACATAAAAATTGCTAGTCTAAGAATGCTACAAGAAACCTGTTGTGCAACTTACCTGCTTCCCATTTACAGCTCCAGTGAGTGTCTCTAAGGTAGATCCTAATGCAGATGGATGGAATGTTGATCCGCCTAACATGCAAGGTAAAAGAGCATTTGATAGCATAGTGGATAAACAAAGCTTTTTTCATTTTCAGAGCATTTTCAAAAACAACATAACACTTGCTATTACATTGTTATATATTACATGACCATGTCTAACTCTGATCCATACAAAACAGATTTTCTGTACCGAGAACTTTGGATGACCACGTTTTCAAAAATCTGACCTCAATTTTAGTAACCATTTAGATATTTTAGATGTAGTCCGAGAGCTTGCTGACCCTCCATTAAAAATGTATGTACGGTATACTGTTCATGTCCAGAAAGGTAATAAAAACATCATCAAAATAGTTCTTGTGACATCAGTGGGTCAGTTAGAATTTGTTGAAGCGGCAAAAATACATTTAGGTCCAAAAATTACGACTTTATTCGGCATTGTCTTCTCTTCCGGGTCTGTTGTGAACCGTGTGCATGACACTGCTTCCGTACGATGCTGTTGGCTTGTTATCTGGTGCACCCAAGCTTTTTTTTTCCGTTTACAGTCTGAGAGAGACGCTGTAAACAAAACAATCTTCGCAAACATGTCTGAGGATAACACGTCAGCAGCGTCGTACGTCAGCAGCGCCACTGTGCACGCGCATTCGCAACAGGCCCGGAAGAGAAGACAATGCTGAATAAATCGTTATTTTTGGACCAAAATGTATTTATGATGCTTCAACTAATGCTAACTGACCCACTGATGTCACATGGACACCACCGCTTTCCAAAATGTTACTATGTTTTTACCTTAGACGAATTAATACATCCCTATCTTTTTTCAATACGTGCACTTAATCTTTGTACAGTGCATTGTGAATGTGTTAGCATTTAGCCTAGCCCCATTCATTCCTTAGGATCCAAACAGGGATGAATTTAGAAGCCACCCAACCCTTTCATGTTTTCCTTATTTAAAGACTGTTACATGAGTAGTTACACGAGTAAGTATGGTGGCACAAAATAAAACGTGGCGATTTTTTTATGCGGATAAAAATGAGAACTATATTGTATGGCAAAAGAGCACTAAGTTTGCAGCACTTCGACCTCGGCGTGCAGTAACATCATCACTCCTGATTACTCCACCTCTCGCTCAAACTCAAAAGGGGGGGAGTAGTCAGGAGTGATGATGTTACTGCGCGCCGAGGAATGAATGGGGCTAGGCTAAATGCTAACACATTCACGACGTGCTGTACAAATATTAAGTGCATGCATTGATGAAAGATAAGGATGTATTAATTGATCTAAGTTGAGGTAAGAACTTAGTAAAATATTGAAAAACTGTGGTGTTTTTCTTTAAAAGCAGCACCCCTATTTATTTTGGGTGCTAAAAATATTTGCCACAGACAGTTAAGGCCTTATGCTGCATTTATTAGAAGGCGTTCCCAATTCTGGTTGTCCTAGTAAATACTATAAACAAATGAGTAACAATCCTCTCAGTAAATGACAAAAGACGGATGACATGAACTTCACTGCTTCACTCTCATTGGTAGTTGCTCCCAAAAGTCCTTCATCAAGTTGAACTTTACTCAAAGTTGTGGCATAGCTGGACATGCTCACTTCCTGTTGTCAATGGTCACAGTTGCTCATGTTGCTTAATGGGGCAAAGCTTTCATTGGAATGAACGAGATTGTGTTGCTAGTCGCTGGCGGTGTAAAAGCAGCATTAGTGTGTGTGTCTTTAAAAATATATCAAATGCAAATTACCTGATCTAACATTCCCAGCTACAGAGGGCATCCTTTATTCAGTCCCTAATGCAGATGGTTGGAGTGTTGATCTACCTAACATGAGGGGTAAAAGAGTGTTTGTTAGCATAATGAGAAAGAAAACAGAAACACATTATTAGTGGCATTTAAAAACATAACACTTGTTTATACTACATTTTATGTTCAATCCATAGAGCACTCGTTTTGAGTCCTGAGACCCTGGGGTGACCACCATGAACAAATACAGAGTAAGTTACCTAAAAAAAACAATAAAAATATTTATTTATAAAAAGTTCTTATAAAAAAGCATCATCATTAACTTGCATGAAGTGTTACCTTACCAACATGTTCAAGGAAGGTGCAGGTCTGATGATCCATCCAACATAAAAAAACAGTACATTTATTCTTGGTTACTGTTTATCTGTTGTAAAACAGACAAATGCAGTTATAAGAATTTTACCTAAACTACACACCTATTTGATTCTTAAGTTTAAATAAATCAAAATAATGCATTTAATAGTAAAAGCATTTTAAAAGCTACACTCCTAATTCATTTATCTTTGCCTTTTTGCAGCTGCAATAGCAGTCTTGACGGTACTAGGATGAATGCAAATGAAGACTAACCACCTGACATCAGCTGTCCAGTGTCTTGTGGGAAGCAGGTGCTTGTTACCCCAAATACGGATGAAGAGTGACGAAGAGGATGATGACTTTTTGCTCAAACATCATCTGAAGATCTTGACAGGCTGGAGACAAAATTAACAGACTGAGGGTTTATACAAAGAATCTTACTCAGCCAATATTAAAGATAAGATATTTTTACAAAATGTTCTTTTCATTGTTTAGGATGATTTTATGTAGAAAACAGTACATCACAAAAAAGACTTTAGCTGGGTTTTCACAGGCAGAGCCTTACACACACACTAACCACAATTATAAACGCAACACTAACACAGATTTAGACAGATTTGTGAATAACATTTGAGAGAAATAGGCCTTTTGGGGACATAGAAAATATTTAAGTTCAGCTCATGAAATGAAAAATGGGGGCAAAAACAAATATTAACAAGTGTAATACAAATATCAACCATAATACTGATCGTTTTAAAAAAGTAAGCCACTATATCTTTCTAGAATCTTACACAAGACTCAGTTACATGAACGATCAAAATAAATTAACGTCAGACAGGTGGGCGAAAGATCAATATTAAAGCATGAATAACTGTTATCAACCCAATTTCGAGGTATTATTTAAATGATCCGACAGCAAACAGTTTATTATATAAATGCATTATTACTACATACCTTAAGCATGTGTTCCACGCCTTTCTTCTTCTTGGCATTGCGAGGTCAAGCGGATGTTGTTATGTAGAATCATGACCTTGACGCAAAGACGCACATTCGTAAATTATTTAACAATGACAACACTTTCGGGTAATTTTATCTTCTAGATCCTAATTAACGCTATGAAGAAAGAACAGCCTTTCACGATTATTTCCTGGTAATTTTTTGTAATGTTTTATTTCAGAATGGAGATTAATAAAGCAGACGCGGAAAGGTTTTTATTATTTTAAATATGTTATGTTTATATGTTGTTGTTTTCGCATACTGTCGTGTAAAATGCATCTTTAAAGATAAATGAATGAAAGTTTTCATTGTTTAATTTGAATAAATGTGTTTTATAAAATCAACAACTGCCTGTTTTAAGATCAATTGAAAATGGTGTTTTAATTACTTAATATCGACGACACAGCATGCATGTGTAGATGTGTGTAGAAATAATTTGCTGTAGTTTAGGGCAATTCAATTTGTTAATGAGGGATCTTTTAATCTTACAAACATCTGGGAAAGAGCGGCTTACCGTCTTTTTAAGCTCTTCTAAAGATCTGGGAAAGAGCGGCTCGGCATCTTTTAAAGCTCTTCTAAACATCTGGAAAAGAGCGGCTCGGCATCTTTTAAAGCTCTTCTAAAGATCTGTGAAAGAGCGGCTTGCTGTTCTAACATCTTGTAAAGATCTGGGAAACGGCGGCTCGCCATCGTTCTAAATAACATACATCTTGTAAAGATCTGCTGGGTGTCTTGCAAACAGCTGGGTCGGACGTCTCGGCGACGCCTTCCAGATGAGCAAACGCCCTATATAATACGTCTTCCAGACGAAAAAGAAGACATCGCGCAGACATCTCCGCGACGTACGTGTGCTATCTGGGAAATGTCCTTTATTAAAAAGGAAAGTCTATAAATATTTTGATGCTTTCATTTATGTTATTATTTTATACTCTGCAAGATACTGTTGTATAATCACTTTTGCTTTACTTCAATACAGAGAGCCTTGGGTAAAAAAAGGCAGAGTACCAGTCAGTGGTTAAAGACACACAAAATGTGGACATCAAAACAAATGGTATGTTATGCTATAATTGAGAGATATTGTCCTTCAAATCAAATATTTAATACATTTCCTTTGTCATGCTCTCATTTTGTCTCTTTTCTTATATCTTTTCATTACTACTATTATTTTTCATATTACTCTCATGTGTCCTCTGTCCTTTTAAATGTGCTTTGGTGTTTTGTAAGGCTACATTTGCTCGTGAGGAAGATGATAACGAAGAGGATGAGACTCCTTCAAACCATAAGGTCAATATGCAACCCGGTATCACCCCAAATTAGATACGTTTACATGCAACCAAATAATCCGTTTGTAATCATATTGATGGCTCAATCGTATTGAAAAGTCGTCATGTAAACACCTAAATCAATATGATTGAGGACGATCGGATGCAAATTGGATCGTATTGAAGTGGTGTACTCCGATCTGTGATCCGATCAGCAGGAGAAAAGTATGCATGTAAACGCATGAATCATAGTATTTTCTAAATCGGATGCAAAAATACATTGTGCACATGCGCTGAACATTTGTGCTCCAAGTTCACGTATTATATTTACCTCTTATATCACATGATTCTCGTCACAGAAACATGCAACAACAAGGTAATGCATCACGTAACGTTAATAGGGTCACACGCTGTGCACGCAATGTACTAAATTCTGCAGCGTTTATGTGTACTTTTAAAACATTAGGCTACTTAAAGTAGTTAATATAGCGTTGTGCCTTTTAAAATGTGTGTTTTCATTACCTATATCTGAAAACTTCTTAAGAACAACTTTCTAACTCAGTTTTAACTTTTATCCAGAGATAAAGCGTGAACTCGACGAGAGATGCTGTCCGCAGCGTAGCGTGGCCAAGTCCTCTGCTTTTTTTCGAGTTTAGATTTGGGCTACTGTTTAAACTGTTTCCAGCAGTTGTTTTTTCTGCGGGTTAAAGATTAAATTATTTCGTTGCTTAGTTCTTGGTATTTGGGCTGTGAATAGTCAGTGGGCTTTTGGGCTAGTTTTGAACATCCATTCGGATGGTTTTGATATGCGAGTCTGGCAACGCTGGCGGTGTGCTTGTGCAGACTGTCGGTTCGGATTCTATATAATGTACATGTAAACGAACATTTAAATCAGATTGCAGTGTTTAGGGTGCATGTAAACTTTATCGTCGTAACTTTCAATCGTATTAAATTCAGTCGGATTGACAAAATTTTGTGCATGTAAACAGAGCCATTGTGTAATAGACAGTTTGGTCCACTAGAGCACGGTTTTTTCAAACTGGGGTCCCTCAGGTTGTGGTCTAACTGTACGTTAACACTGCTGCCGACTTGAGCTTCCAAAAAAGCTCAGGCCGCCTGGTCAAGGACATTTGTCAATAAGTACGCGGAAGCTTGTTGAAGCTTTGGCCGCTCTGAAGTCTTTGTCATCATGAAATGTTTCTTCGGAATCAGCTAGCGAAGAATGTCTAGGCTATATTCCGATTGGTTGCTGGTGTTTTGCTGCTGCTTGCCGCTGAACCCCGTCATACCTCATTACCATAAAGTTGAGCTTCTTTCAACTTTTTGATTGATGCTCTGGTCGCTCAAAACGCGACGCCGATGGATTTGACGCTCCTTGCAGCTGATAGAAGTCAGCTTTCATTGTAAATGAATGACTTCCGGTAACTTTGGAAGCTCAAGTCGGCGGCGGTGTGATTTGTCTTTTCAAGGGAAAAGACAAATCAAAAATGGTAAACGTATACACAGTAGTAGCAAAGTATTTGAGTTTGTAAAAAAATTGCTGAAAACATAATTACAATGTTTCTTTACAAAATATGGATAAAAACTTTAGGAAACGGGTCTCTCGCTAAAACTTTATCATATGGGGTACTAGCTATCATACCGTTAAAAAACTCCTGCACTAGCAATACCTGGGTTTGTAAACAGCTGATAGATGTGCAATTTTTCATAATCATTATTTAAAATACTGCTGACCTCAACACTCCATACACTTCTTTTTCAGATAGTGGATGATTCACACTCAACTGCAAAGCAATGAAAGGTAAGCCAAATAAAACAGAACCTGTTTTGTTTACATTCACTTGCTTAAAGGGATAGTTCACCCAAAAATAAAATTAGGGAAATTGACCCACTATCCTGTTGTTACAAACTTGCATCATTTATTTGTGCTGATGAACACAAAGGAAGATATTTTGAGTAATGTTTGTAACCAAACTGATCAGAGGCCCCATTGACTTCCATAATAGGAAAAAGAATACTAGAAGTCAATGGGGCCTCTGATCAGTTTGGTTACAAACATTACTCAAAATATCTTCCTTTGTGTTCATCAGAACAAAGAAATGTATCCAGGTTTGTAACAACATTAAAGTGAGTAAATTATGACCATTTTGGGGGGAACTATCCCTTCAATTTAGAGGTGCCCAAACTAGGGCCAATGACCTTTAATTTGGCATGTCATGCCACGTGAGATAAGGAAACATCATTGACGCAGATGTTCATATTTCTAATTAAACAGTTTTTAAAATGTAATTTTTTTGTTTTATTTGTGCATTACAAAAATGTAAATTGAAATTAAATGCAAGGAATTAAAATGAATACATTTATTTTTAATGTACATAGATACTTGAAGGTGTGCATCAACGAACTCAGGTACCCTGCACTATAGGCTAATAATGGGGAGGTCGAGGGACTGGCACACAGACAAAGGAAAATGTGAATGTAAAAATGATTGGCAAAATTATTTTCTCAGTTACCTTTGAAAATAAAACTGTATTAGTTATGCATAAACAGTAGTGCTGTGTTCAAAATATTGATACGAAGATACATCGTCATGAACGCCTGACGATGCGCGCATATATACCTTACCTTCCGTATCGATTCGGATGCACTTTTGAAGGTAGCATGACGAATCGCTGTTGATTGAAAATACGCATATGACTCGCGGAATATGTAGAGTTAAAGTTAAAGGGCGCACGGGTCTGCACAACTTGCAAACTTCTATTAAATACAGTAGTATTAGGTTTGACTGCATGTGTATACATATATTCATAGATATAGAATAATTAAATGAGAGACAAATATAATGCTTAGAGTAAGGCACTATATTTGTAAATCTGCTTTAAAAAAAACTTTATTTAAGTATTACTTAAAGTATTTCTACGAATTACCCCAAAAGCTAATAAATGAATGTCAAACACACAACAGTTACAACACTGCTTATTCAATGTATAATAAACAGATACTAATAATAATAATGTAACTAAATTCTGAACAAAATGTAATTCAAAATATTATAGTATTGTGATGTGCATCGTATCGTGGCCTTGTATCTGGATATGTACCGTATCGGGAAATTGTTGGCAACAAAGTAATGTTTGCTTATTTATTTTTTAAATATTAGAAATTTATAAATTAGGAGAATCAGGGCAACTTGAATTTAAATATATAACACAGCAACATTTACTTTAAACTCTCGGCTCTTAGTCAGGTTGGATTTTTGGCCCTTGGTAGAAAAAAGTTTGGGCACCCCTGCTTTAATGTGCAAAAAAGTATATTTTAGACAGGCAGTAAAAGTTAAGAGAAAACAAAACACAATTCTTTGTTTGTCTCTTAGGTGTACTGAGCAAAATTAAAGAAGCATAGTAGCATTCTTATTACTTTCAGGGCAACAAAAGATTCTACAAAGTTCTCCAGGCCTTTAAGGGCAAAGTCCACCCTTACAAGAAAATTCTGTTGTCATTTACTCACCCTTATGTCGTTTCAATTCCATACACTTATGTTACTCTGTGGAACACAAAGAAAGGTATTTCTATAATACCTAGTAATATGAACAGATTGAAAGATGAACAGAATGTAAGGTTTTACTTACAATATTGAAGATTGACATAATGGTAAATTGGTAAATAATGTTTATTTTGGGGTCATCTGTCCCTTTAGTTGTTACACTATTGTATTTAAAATATTTTTCCAAGGTGGGCTGGCCTGTTAATATAGGATTATGTTTTTTTTATCTTTACAGAACACATCTGTCACTAAATTGAACCCAGTCACATTGGATTATGCCCAAAAGTGTGAGAATTACAAGAAACTCACCAGAACTGAGATGGACTCCATTTCCACCTTAGAAAAAATGACAACATGCTCCGTCACAGGGAAAAAAGGGACCACTGGTGAACAAAGACAGAGTCCTGACAGAGAAAGTGAAGCTAGTGTCGTGGAATTTTAGCCGCATCAAATAATACTCACTAAGAGTCAAAGTCAAGGATCACACAGACACACTGTCGACAGAATTTTCTTTGTCTGAATTTTATATATTCTGCAGAATAGGCTCTCACCCCCATGGTGCAAGAAGTTTAAAAACCTAAGAGCCCCGATTACAAGGCTGAACACATATTTATAGCAAGATGCTGAAACACGTATAATCATCAGTCACCACGTCATTTAGAGAAACAACCTTCAATTCGTCACTGATTAAGAAACAAACAGTTAAACATAAATCTAATGACATCATAAAACATATGTCTTGTTCTCAGTAAACTCTACCGTTTACTGGGTTTCTAGCTAAATGATTCATTCGTTATCTTATCATATAGGACTGCACATGATGTTTAAGTCCTTGGACATTTGTACTTGCTGAAAAGACAGAAAGAGCATAATTCTGTACGTTAGCAGAAAAACATGATTCTCATGTGAAACACACTCAATGAACTTTGTAATTAAAAAATGAAAAATAGGATGAAAAATAAAGTATAATAATATGAAAAGAAAGCATAATAAAATCCTCCACTACACTCCTCCCTTTTTATGATTTATTCATAACTCCATTTACTGTCATCGTTACGTAGCTCTGGTTATTACCCTTAACCATAGTGTACATATAGTTCTGTGCAGTTGCAAAAGTAAAAATGCACACACACATAGTATGATCATGAATCTTATTTTTGAAAGAAGAAAAATAGTTTGTTTTCTTGAAGAAATTGAGCACAGTTAGAGTTGGGGTCGTGAGCCCTTGATGATTCCGGATTGAGCACAGTTAGAGTTGGGGTCGTGAGCCCTGAGCACAGTTAGAGTTGGGGTCGTGAGCCCTGAGCACAGTTAGAGTTGGGGTCGTGAGCCCTTGTTGATTAATTTCCTTTGTAGGTTCGGGTTTGGTAGGACCACACGGTGCAGTCGTGCCAAGCTATCCTGCTTTCTTGTTCGAATGAAATTATCTTAGTGTCTAAATTAATGTGGGGTCTCAAAGCTGGTGTTGTAATTACAGTTATTAAGCTGCAAGCGTCGTGTCGATTACCCACATTAAAGATGTCGTGTGCGTGTGTCCAAACCAAACCCAGAATACTGGAGTCGTCCTCCAATACTTTGTGAGCTGTTGCAGTTCTCTCGTGTCGTTCTTCGTATAAACTTGCAGTATACAGGTATCTGTGGTTCCCACCAATACGAAAAAGTGGTCCGTAGCAGTCGACTAGCCGTCCTCCCTTTGGTTTACACCTTGCAGTCCCGGACCAAACCTCCGGCAATGGGCAACGTGCACCCAGGTGGCACGCTCCGCGACCTTCACAGCGGTGTGAGTCGTCAGCAGAACCTGAAATGGCCCCTCCCACCGTCTGGCTTTCCACGGTAGAAGAGGATGAAGGGGGACCTAAGATAAAGATCTTTACCACCACGTAATCCCCTGGTTTGATGTTGTGTAATGGTTCTTCTACTGGACGGGGTAGGGCTGATTTAACCTGCTTTGGAGATATTTTGAAATACAGAGGACATAGAAATACAATATTGCAACATGTCATTTTCATTTTGAAGAGTATCGCATGTCACCGTGGTCCCCATGTGTCAACCTAGCAAAATGGGAATAAAAATGTTTAGGTAAGCAAGGTTTTTTTTTTTTTTTTTTTTTTGATTTGGACCCATCCAAATCCCTTCAGGAGTTTTGGTTGCTCCACACGATTTCCATAGAGCTATTTCTGTTGGAAGAGAAAATGTTTGCATGCTTATTAGTGACTCCTGTGGTGTTTCGGCTTCCTTTTCCTGGGAAATCTGTGTAAGAGAAACGTTTTTGTTAGTAGTCATGAGAGATGCTTCCGCATCCGTGCGTGCATTTCCTCTGGAGATCACGTCCTGTTCCTTGGTGTGTGCTTTGCATTTGCACACAGCTATTTGAGAAAGGAGTAAAATTTGTTATAGGAGAGAAACTGTCAGTAAAATCAGCAGTCAATGTAAATGGTTATAGATTGATTAGTAGCAAGTTGACAAGCTTGTGTTAGTGCATGCAATTCAGCCACCTTTGAAGATTTGTGAGGTGGTAAGCATCCGGATTTCACTACTTCAAAGTCAGACACAACTGCCCACCCCATCCTATTTATGCCTCTGTCATCTCTGGAAGAGGAACCATCCACATAATATGTGAGAGTGCATTTAGGTATGGGTGTGTCAGCAAGGTCAGGCCTTGGTGTGCATACTTCCCGTAGGGCAGACAAACAACAATGTGGTGTACCTTCATCAGGTGTAGGTAACAATGTCGCCGGGTTTAGCACTGTACATCTTTCAACTGTGACATTAGACATCTGAAACAATGCACAGGAATAACGCAGCCATCTTGCTGCAGACAAGTGAGATGTGCGCTGTTCAAGCCCTGAGACATCCTGGTAGGCCCCTGGCCACCGCATCAAGGCGTCCTGAAAAATATGCAACTGGTCTCAACTTGTCACCATGTTCTTGTAACAAAACAGATGTCATACAGCCATTTCTTTCATCCACAGTTTGAACAAAAGGCTTTTTTGGGTCTGGCAAACCTAAAGTGGGTGCCTGCTGTAGTGTCTGTTTTAGTTCCACAAATGCCTTTTCAGCCTTCTCTGTCCATTCTACCTTCTCTGATGGTGCCAAAGGTTTCTCATAAATCATATCATGCAATGGTTGTTGCATCTCAGAATAGTTAGCAATAAAAGTCCTGCAATAAGATGTCATACCCAAGAATGACATCACCTGTTTCTTTGTAATGGGTTTTGGTATGTTAGCTATTGCCTCTATTCTCTTTGGAGAGAGAGACTTACCCATAGGTGTAATTTCGTGTCCTAGAAAGGTTACTTTCTGGACAGAGCACTGTACCTTTTTGGGGTTGACCTTGTGGCCCTCCTCAGCTAGATGAGTGAGCAGCCGTATGGTGTTGTCTGTGCACGACTGCTGAGTCGGTGCCGCCACCAAGAGGTCATCCACGTACTGCAATAAAGCAACATCATCATCCAACACAAGTGTCTGTAATGAACAATGCAATGCAGAGTTTGTAAATAGTGCGGCTCTCGCTATACCCCTTAAATGTAAAATCAAACCAAAACTGGCTATCAGAATGGACAGGAACTCTGAAGAATGCACTTGAAATATCCACTACACTGAAAACCACTGGCCATCAGCTGGTATCTGTGAGAGAATTGTGTAAGGGTTTGGCACGTGAGGTGCTCTTGCTTGTACCACAGCATTTCTTGCTTGGAGATCTTGAACAAACCTCCACTCTGTGGGCTGACCTGCATCCCTGACCTTTTGTACAGGAAAAATGGGTGTTCTCACAGGTGAGTGTGGGCAGGGAATAATTATCCCAATAAGGCCTAAAATACTGGCCTTATCCCCTCAAGCGCCTCCCTTTTCAGAGGATATTGGGGTTTACATGGTCTATAATCACTCTTTGGGGTGATAGTTACTGGTTCACACCCTTTAATCAAGCCCACATCATACTTGTCTTTAGCCCACAGGTAATCAGGTACATTGTCAAGAACTTTTTGCGGTAAATCAATACTAGCACACGTCATGTGTACTGACAAACTGTTTTGTGAGTTGAAATCTGCAGAAACAGCTTTCTGTATTACAACTCTCTCTCTCTCAGCCATGAAAAAGCAGCATAATCTCTTCTGTGTGCTGATAACTGCTCTGAGAACTGTATGCTATCTGCCAATGGTTCCCAATCAACAGCCTCGCTGCAGGCCTTTGCAAATTCACCTGCATTTCTAACGGCTGAGTAGTATTTTTGCAATGGAGATGTGGGGTACTGAATTGTCAAAATCAAAAATTTGTTCCTGCTTTCCTGTCAACTGAACGAGTGCCACACACCATGAGTCATTCCAGCATATATGGGTTTAAGTCAAAACCCTCTGTCTTTACAGAAAACCATCTCTCTTGCCACTCTCTTTCTGTTATGTCAACAACATGAGCTTGTGCAATGCATGTTTTCAGCTGGAATGACCTCGCTGGCTTGTGGCAATCTTATCTTCCCTTCAGCATGCAACTCTTCATTCAGAAAGGCCCATTCATACACATATACACAGAGACATACATATAGATGACATTCTGGGATCCCAACAAGAAATATTCAGGCCTTGGTTGTTACATAAGATGCTAGCATTAATTTTACACATCAAATCCCTCCCCATGAGGTTTACCGGACACGCGTCAGATAAAAGGAACATATGCATAAACTTGTTACCGTCATGCATACAACAGAGTGGAGCAGTAAATTCTTCCCTCACTATATGCCCCGTAGCACTCATAGATGAGTTAAACTGCCCACTCAAGGTGACAAATGGGAATTCATCTTTGCGTATGTCAGAGTTGATTGCAGCAGAGTCTACCATAAACAACAATGCCTGTCCCTCAAACATTATTTCTTCGAGAGGCAGTTTAGAGATGTTGCCTCTCGTTCAGCATCAAGCAAAGCAAGTTCTTCATTGCATAGAGCGTTTCTTTCCCTTTCACACACATCAGAAAAACAGAATTAGCAAGCAGATAATATGGCATTTGAACCGCAGAAAAAACAAGATTGGACTTACCCCCTTCCGTCCGATTCTCTCTTTCCCCCTCCTGGCTTCAGTCCCCTTTTTCTTTACACCCCGCAAAGTTTCCCGCGTCCGCCTGGGATTCTGGTTGCTCTGGAGAATTTAGGAAATGAAAACATTGGTTTTTCAAGTGTTCTTTCTGTCCGCAATACCAGCAAATCTTCTCTCTCTGATTTTCTTGCCACTGCTTTCGCTCTTTTTCTCTCTTTCTCTTTGTTGCCAGTTCTCCTGGAAACGTTGTCCTTGTGAAGGGAAACTGTGCTGATTATGTCGTTGCTGGCCCCATTCGCTTATCTTGACAAAAGCTGAAGATAGTTGTTGATTTGCCTTTCTCTGCTGCTTTCGTTTTTCTTCATGCAGGCGTTCAGCATGTAGAGAATGTGTAATGACCTCACTCAGCTTTCCTGATTCCCATCTGATGCAGGTTTGCTTCACCTTTGTTGAAATTACAGGTTGAAGTTCCCCGAGGAACATTTGCTTTTAGGTAGGATTCCCAGGATGTTACCTCTCCTGTGTTGATGTTTTTATCTGGACTTCCTCCTCTTCCTCTTCCAAGATGCTGTCGAGGAGGATTGGTGGGTTTAGCCCAGGTGATAGTTCTTGTGCTGGCGGTGGCGGGGGTGCAGTTGGTATTTTTGGTAATGCTTCTTGTGCGGGTGGTTGTGGGAGTCTTCTTGGAGGGGGTTGGAGATCACCGTCTAGAAGAGGTACCTTTGTATAAGAGAAATGTACCCCAGGTGGGGTACGTGCAGGTGCATATGGAGGAGGAAAAAAAAAAACAGAAAGTTAGGTTCATCATGTAATGAATCTGATGTAGGAAAACATTATGCTTAATGTTTAGCTCTGACTTAGTCTGAGTCAGTTCGTCCTTGGTCTTTATCTTACTCTGTGCTCTCATTTCTCTGCCATCCGCAATGATCTTTTCCCTTAATAAAGTGAGTGCTTTTACACTCAGTGTCCCTTTAGGAGGAAAATTATACCTTTTCTCCCAGATTTTTACGCTTTCCAACGCCCCCCGTGCCCTTTGATTTGATCACTCGAGCATACACGCCATTTTCCAGATCCATTGACTTTGTACTCCCTTTCGAATTACCCTGACCCATGGTCACGAACGAAATAACGCTTACCGTATTATCTATTCAGATGCCACCACAACGGTTCTTTTCCAGATTCCGTCAGCTTTGACTTCAGAAATGGTTGAGACTCTCCCTTCCCTTAGGCCTGGGGTACGGAGCCCGAGACCTCTTGTCTCAGGGGTGATCAGTCAGTCTCTCCCAAACCTGGAGTCTACAGCTGTGGAATCCGCATCCTCGTCGCCATTATTGTCGTGGAATTTTAGCCGCATCAAATAATACTCACTAAGAGTCAAAGTCAAGGATCACACAGACACACTGTCGACAGAATTTTCTTTGTCTGAATTTTATATATTCTGCAGAATAGGCTCTCACCCCCATGGTGCAAGAAGTTTAAAAACCTAAGAGCCCCGATTACAAGGCTGAACACATATTTATAGCAAGATGCTGAAACACGTATAATCATCAGTCACCACGTCATTTAGAGAAACAACCTTCAATTCGTCACTGATTAAGAAACAAACAGTTAAACATAAATCTAATGACATCATAAAACATATGTCTTGTTCTCAGTAAACTCTACCGTTTACTGGGTTTCTAGCTAAATGATTCATTCGTTATCTTATCATATAGGACTGCACATGATGTTTAAGTCCTTGGACATTTGTACTTGCTGAAAAGACAGAAAGAGCATAATTCTGTACGTTAGCAGAAAAACATGATTCTCATGTGAAACACACTCAATGAACTTTGTAATTAAAAAATGAAAAATAGGATGAAAAATAAAGTATAATAATATGAAAAGAAAGCATAATAAAATCCTCCACTACACTAGTAATAGGTAAGGATGTTACAATATTGTGAGTTTTGGGCAAATTAAAGTTTACCAACTTGTTTACACAAATATTATTCTTTTTAACTATTACATTCCTATTCTAATGTTGCTTTTCCATTGCATAGTAGGGCTGTCACTTTTGAGAAAAATCAAATTCGAACGGTTTCGAATATTGTTTTGATATGATGCAAAGAGAAGACCCGTGAAACCGTTTAGGTTTTAGCCATGTTTGTTTTATCTGCGTTAGCCCCGCCCCGTAGCCCCAACCTTACATTTAGACTTCAGGGGTAGTAACAGGTGACTCGTTTATGACGTATCATGACAAATATCATGGAATGTATCCGAATATATTCGAATATCTAGCAACCCATGGCATTTTAAGAACCGGATGGTTTATTTATAGTTCGAATACGGATATTTCACGACATGTTCGAATGCACATTCGAATATCGAATAAAAAGTGACAGCCCTATTGCATAGTACCCCACGGTTTGGTTTAGTTTGGGTCGGGTCTGCTTACTTTTTGGAGCTTTTCCATTGGGTGCAGTACATAGTACCCGATACTTTTTTTCGTACCACCTCGGTTGGGGTTCAAAGCGACCCGAGCTGATACCAAACGTTATGCGAAAACACTGTAGATCACTGATTGGTCTGAGAAAATCGCGTCATCCTATAATGTAGATTAGCTTTACCTGTGCTAGCTTGCGCTGTCTCGAGCAAACATGTTGTCATCTGTGCTCTGCTATAAGTTCCCAAACTCCCTTTTAGCGATGAAAAACATCCACAAGTTGAGAATCAGGAACACCATAACAGTTTTTTCAAAACTTGCAGTTTTTGGCAGAACATTCACATCGAGCACTTCAGCATTATATGCTTAAATGCAACTTCATTGAGGCTCAGCGGAGCGCCGTCGACTGACGCCGCGGTGTTTGAACAGAAACTGTCATGTGAGACAGAGGTAACGTTAGTGATAAACGCGATGTGCAAACATCTATTTGTGGTGGCCAATTTTAATTTTGTGGCGGACTGAGAAAATAATAAATGTATGGAAATGTACAATGATGCTCTCACTTGTATGATGTCACAGTCTGCAGCGCAAATATAACGACACCCCTATAATCCCTCCCACTAGGAAGTGATACTAAACTCGATGGAAAAGCTAACCACGCCAAAGTGAGGTGAGCTGACCCGACCCAAACTAAACTAAACCGTGGGGTACTATGCAATGGAAAAGCACCATAAGTGCAGAGTAAGATCATACACCAATACAAATAACAATACTTACTAGGGTTGGGTATGAAGAATCAGTTTCATTTTAGAACCGATTAAAACTTTAAAGAACCGGGGATTCGTTACGATGCACGCATTTTGATTCTTTTGATCGATTCCTGACTTTTCTCATGCATTCTTGCATGGTGAAACAGTAGTGAGCATTTTATTCTTGTATCTACCTGTATATGCCAGGACCTGCGACAAGAACAGGTGTTTCATTATGCACATGCATAGTTCATCATAATCAATATTTAAAAGTTGTAATGCTAACCAAATGCTGCCATAACCACAAAAAATAAATAAACCCACACGATCATGGATTCATAATCGATCGTCGATGCCACATTCGAGTGGCCATTCCTACAAAGACCATACAACTAAAAACAGCTAATCCTGAAATTCAAAAAGAAAAAGTAAATGCTATCAAGAGAGACTGATGCTTGTACTGCTCTAATCTTCTTTTTTTTTTATCCTAAAACAGGGAGCCTGCTGGAAGAGAATCTGAGGACTGATGCACATATAACAATGGACATGCATAAAGACACATCTCTAACAATGGACATGCATAAAGACACATCTCTCTCTCTCTCTCTCTCTCTCTCTCTCTCTCTCTCTCTCTCTCTCCTCTCTCTCTCTCTCTCTCTCTCTCTCTCTCTCTCTCTCTCTCTCTCTCTCTCTCTCTCTCTCTCTCTCTCGGTGCATGCTGGGAGTGTTTGGGGTGCGTGTGAGGGTGCTCACGAGGAGAGGACGTTTGTTTTCAGGGTTTTTTCCCATTTATATTTTTCTATATTCTCTTTTTTTCCGTTTTCTAAGTTTATGATTGTTTGTGTGTTCTTTTTATTTAATATTTGATTTTTTTGGGGAGCGTTTTTTAGTGTTTGAGGCGGCATCGGGATGGCGTCTATCCCCGCGGGGATAGCGCCACAGGTGTCGCTCCGCCATGGAATCAGGTGTGTTCCGGCTCAGGGCATCACTGTTGAAGATGTGTTGCTGGCGATAGGAGAAAAGATTGGGTATGAGAATATCACTACAGCGTCCAGGATGAATAAAGCAGTGGTGGTGTTTGTTGAGAAGGAAGATACAGTTAATCAGTTAATAAGCGAAGGAATTGTGGTAAGTGGCGATTTTCTTATTATCTCACCGCTTGTTACTCCAACGACTAGAGTCACAATATCTAATGTACCGCCGTTCATTCGAAATGATGAAATTGAGAAAGTTTTGATGCAATATGGAAAGATGGCAAGTGGAATCAAAATGATCCCACTAGGGTGTAAACACGCAGCCTTAAAGCATGTTATGTCTTTTAGGCGCCAGGTGTTTATGTTCTTAAATGAACCTGAGTTGGACATTTCTTTCAGAGTTATGCACGAGGGAAAAGCGTATTTTATTTACGCGAACACTGGTAGTATGAAATGTTTTGAGTGCGGAGATATCGGGCATAAAAGGCACGCATGTCCACACAAGGCTCAGGCTAGTGATGTAGAAGTGAGACCCAGTACTTCTGCTATTGGAGAGAGTAGTACATTAGTTTCTGAGGTTGTGCAGGCTCGAAATGGTTCTCAGGAAAGTATTGAGAGTAATGGATTGACTGAAAGTCAGGTTGAGAACGTTCATGAATTGGTTGATTCTGGTAGGAATCATAAGGTTTCTGAAACGGGTGAAGATAGTGTAACGAATGATGATATAGCTACGGTTAGTGTTGAAGGGGCTTCTAGTGAAAATACTGAAAAGTCTAATTCTGGTGAAATGTGTACTGATGCTGATCTGGAGATGCGAGATGATGATGCTTTTTCTGATATATCTGATTTTGGATCACAGTGTGGAAGTGTAGATGACATGTATACATTGCAGGACATAAACAATTTCCTAGATGTGACCTTTGGTAGAACAATGGAAGTCAGTGATTTTTTCCCTGATGAAAATAAATTCATTCATACAGTGAAAGTATTGCAGAGAAATGTTAGTTATGATGCTTTAAGTAAACAAAAAAGGTTCAGGTTGAAGAAGATGCTAACAAAGTTAAGAAAGGATAAAATGAATGCTTCTCAAAAATAATCAAATGTTTAAATTACACAGGGTGAATATTTTTCTTTGCTTTTTTGTTCTTTTTCTGTCCTCTTTCTATCCCCTTTCTCCTATGGAGCTGTTAAGGGTGGGCTCTTTAAATATAAATGGGGGCAGAGATGGTAATAAATTAGCAATGATATCAGAGTTATTTAGTATACAAAAAATAAATGTAGCTTTCTTACAGGAAACGCACACTAGTTTAGATAATGAATTTGAATTTAGTAGATGGTGGGAAGGAAAAAGTTTTTTAAGTCATGGGACAAATACAAGTGCTGGTATTGCTATTTTATTTTCTAAAGAAATTAATGTTATATTTTGGCTATTGAAGAAATTGTAAAGGGAAGAATATTGATGTTAAAAATAGAATATGAAGGATCTGTGTTTTTTCTGATTAATGTATATGCACCCAATAATGGACATGAGCGTGTGAGTAACTTTTTTAAATTAAGGAGTGCTATCCAGAAAATTGATGATAATGTTTGCACCATCATTGGAGGTGACTGGAATTGTACGATTGATTTTATTATTGATAGAAATGGAGAAGAACCTCACCATGAATCAAGTGTTGTATTGTCAAAAATTTTGAAAGAGTTTGAGTTAACAGATATTTTGAGAAGAAGAAACACAGGAATTAAACAGTATACATGGCTCAAAGTATCTAATAATAGGGTTAGTGGAGCTAGATTAGACAGATTTTATATACGTAAAGAATGGAATAATAAAATTACATCTGTCTCTATTTTACCTGTTGGTTTTTCAGATCATCACTTGATCTTATTTGATTTGAACATGAAAAGAATTTCAAAACCAAATTATTTTTGGCATTTTAATACTAAATTATTACAAGATGCTTTATTTTGTGAGAATTTTAAATCTTTTTGGAATGACTGGAAGTTAAAAAAGGGTTTCTTTGAAAATGTGCTCATGTGGTGGGAGATTGGCAAAGCAAACATTCGAATATTTTGTCAAAATCATAGTTCACATTCCACTTCTATGGTAAAAGCAGTGATACAAAAACTTCAAAGGGAGATAAATGTTTTGGAGAATATTCTTGTGATGAACAATGATGTTGGAAATATACGAAATGAACATTAGAAAAAAAAGAGAACTTGGTTTATTATTACAAGAACAGGTGAAAGGAGCATTAATAAGAGCAAGAATTTGTTCTATTAAAGATATGGATGCTCCCTCCTCATATTTTTTTAATCTTGAAAAGAAAAGTGTTCAACAAAAACTAATGTATCACCTCCGGCGACCTGATGGGGTTATAACCTCCGACCCAGTAGAAATAAGGAAACTGGCAGTTAATTTTTATACAGACTTGTATGATGCTGAGACTTGTGATCTTGAATGTGTTTCTGATTTGCTGAGTGATCTACCAAAGCTGACAAATGGACAGAAAGAGTCTTTGGATGGATTAATTACTTTTAAGGAAGTTACTGATGCGATGGGACAGTTATCAAACGGTCGCTCCCCAGGAATCGATGGGTTACCAGCAGAGTTTTATCAGACATTTTGGAGTATAATAGGAAATGATGTGTATGAAGTTTTATTGGAAAGTATAAGGAATAAGCTACTTCCTGTAAGTTGTCGAAGAGCAGTTCTTTCTTTGCTCCCTAAAAAAGGGGATTTGTGCCTTCTAAAGAACTGGAGACCTGTTTCTTTGTTGTGTATAGACTATAAAATACTGTCAAAATGTTTAGCAAACAGAATGAAACACATTTTAGAAGTATTAGTTCACAGGGATCAAACATACTGTATTCCTAATAGGTCAATTATGGACAATCTTTTTTTGTTAAGAGATGTCATTGATTTAAATCAATTTAATAATGTTGACTTGGGTGTGCTTTCGTTGGACCAAGAGAAAGCGTTTGATAGGGTTAATCATACATATCTTTTTGAGGTTTTAAAAAATTTTGGGTTTGGGAAGAATTTTATATCATATATTAAGTTGTTATATTCTGAAGTCTTTGTGATTGTGAAAGCTGGTGGAGGGTTGAGTGCCCCAATACCAATGTTAAAAGGGATTAGGCAAGGCTGTCCACTGTCTGGACAATTATATAGCCTTGTCATTGAGCCACTGTTGTGCAGACTTAGAAGGGACCTTAATGGAATTAATGGCATGCCTGAAATCTCGATATCGGCTTATGCTGATGATGTCACTGTTTTTATTTCAAATCAAAATGATGTTAATGTTTTAACTGAAACAATGAGGAATTATGAAAAGGCATCATCTGCAAAGTTAAATTGGGAAAAAAGTGAGGGACTTATCATTGGGCAATGGAAAAGTGGGCAAAACCCTCCAAAATTACCAGGTGGATTGTTGTGGGAAAGAGATGGGATGAAAATGCTAGGGGTTTTTTTTTGGTAGTAAACAATTTCAGAATAAAAATTGGGAGGGAATGCTGGAGAAGGTGTCTGCCCGATTGTTTAAATGGAAACCGCTATTGCCATTGATGTCTTACAGAGGAAGAGTTCTTGTGGTGAATAATCTGGCTGCCTCAACGTTATGGCATAGACTCATTGTAATGGAACCACCTGAAGATTTGATATGCAAAATACAGAGAATATTTGTGGAGTTTTTTTGGAATGGAGAACACTGGATTAGAGCCGCTGCACTCTATCTTCCTGTTTCCGAGGGAGGTCAAGGTCTGGTTGATGTACGGAGTAGGATCTGTGCTTTTAGAATACAAGCAGCACAGCGATTCCTGTACAATAAGAACTTAACTTGGACTGAGACTGCAAGAATGATCCTACAAAAGGCTGGTGGTCTTAAATTGGATAGACATTTGTTTTTAATGGAACTGAATAAAGTGAATTTGTCTGAGATTACACCTTTTTACAGGTCAATTTTGTACTATTGGAGAACTGTTTTTAAAGTGGAACGAGAGCTTGGTGAATCTGGGAGTTGGATACGAGAAGAAAGCCTGTTTTTCAACCCAATGATTCAGACAAGACTTTTGTCATCTGTAAGCGTGCGTGCATGTTTACAAAGACGTGGCATGGTGAAGCTGGGGCAACTTTTAAATAATGGACAATGGAAATCTGTTGAAACTTTGAAAGAGGTAACGGGATTAAGATCCTCGCGCTTAACAGAAAAGCTGGTGGAAGAAATTGTGCAGGCATTACCAAGTTGTTGTAGGAAAAATATCGGACAAGACGTTCCATCAGAAATAAACAATGAGTTGGATTTTCCACAAATAAGAGTTGCTGCTGCAGTCGGTGAAAGACAAGAGGAGGAATTAGAAGGTTCCCTTTTGACTTTTAAAACTCCACAGTTGGATTTGTTTGAAATAACATCAAAAAAAGCCATTTATAATACTGCAGTTAAAGTTTTGCATCAAGTCTCACTCAGAGGACAAAAGAACTCAAAGTGGCCAGATCTGTTGAAGCCCGAATTTCTTGTAAGAGATAGATGGAGAACTCTGTATAAACCTCCAGTGGAGAAAAGAACTGCAGATCTTCAATGGAGAATCATTCATGGTGCTATAGCTACAGACAAACATGTGGCGCACCTGAATCCAGCAGTAGGGGTGGGATGTAGGTTTTGTGGTGAAGAAGAAAATTTAGAACATTTGTTTTTAAAATGTAAAAGATTGGAAGGTCTATTTGATGTTCTTAGCAGATTGTTTCAAGCTTTTGGGGAGGAATTCTCAGAGCAAGTTTTTATAGGGGGTGTGAAATACAAGTTTTCAGAAAGAAGGAAGATGTGTTTGTTAAATTATTTAATAGGAACTGCAAAATTGGCAATATGGAAAACCAGGAAAAATCAAGGGTTACAGTTGAATAGTATCAATGTTGAAGTGATGTTTACTAAGTTGGTAGCAGGTTGACTCAAAATAGAATTTGCGTACTATAGTCTTGTAAATAATGAGATGGTTTTTCATGATTTGTGGTGTGTTAATGATGTTTTGTGTGTTGTTTCTGATGGAAATCTTTTTTTGGAATTTTAATTTAATTTTTTATTAATTTTTTTCCCTCTCTTCATATGATGTGAATTGTTGATTATATGATGTTTAAAATAAAGTTTTGTAGATCTCTCTCTCTCTCTCTCTCTCTCTCTCTCTCTCTCTCTCTCTCTCTCGTGCGCGTGCGTGTGCGTTGGCGTTTGCTGGGTGAGTGTGAGGAGCGTGTGGCTGAGAGTTCTTTTATGAGAGTGATTTTCCTTTCTTTTTCCAGAGAATACATGGTTAAGAAAGCGATTTGTTAAAGATTTGGCGATTGCGTGGCAGAATGGCGTCTCTTGAAGAGACGCCGCCACTTTCACTCCGTAATGGTTTCAGGTGTGTTCCTGAGGATAATGCCAAAGTGGAGGATGTGTTAATTTCAGTCGGGGATCAGATCGGTCACGAGAATATCGTGTCTGCATCACGTATGAATCAGGCCGTAGTTGTTTTTTTGAAGGAACAGAATTTGGTTAATCGTTTAATAGTAACTGGCCTTACTGTTAAAGATGCTTTTGTGCAGCTTTCTCCGCTGTATACATCAACAACGAAAGTAACGATATCAAATATACCGCCATTCATATCCAATGACATTTTACAACGTGAGTTAGCGCGTTTTGGAAAAGTTGTCAGTCCCTTTAAAACTGTTGCGCTTGGATGTAAACATCCGGCTTTGAAGCATGTTGCGTCTTTTAGACGATATGTTTACATGGCGCTGGAATCCCCTGAGAATACACTGAATATTAACTTTCGTGTGAAACATGAGGGACGATTATATATGGTGTATGCATCTACTGGGAGTATAAGATGTTTCGAGTGTGGAGACGTTGGACACAAGCGTCTTACGTGTCCACATAAGAAAACAGATGCAGAAAATGCGGCAGGATCAGACGATGAGGTCGCACTCGCAAAAAATATCGCTGATCGGGTTGATACGGCGCAAGATGAGGTTGTTCCCATTGTTGAGGTGAGTAACGTTAATGTTATTTCAGATGATGTGTTACCTGCTGTTAACACTGAAAATGATGATGCTGTAGTTAATGTGGCCCCAAAGAGTAGTCTGGCCGATTCACCTTATGATGATCATGCTGAAGTAGCAGCTAGTAGCAGTGGTACGACGAAACAGTTGGAAAGTGCAAATGATGGAATTGAAGAAAACTTATATTCTGGTGTTCTGAATAATGAGGAAATGGATGATGAGGATGAACAGTCTGATGATACAGCTTCACAAGTCTCTATGTGTGAAAATGATGGGGTATTTAATGCATCTCAAGCCGCTTTTTCAGGAGGCTTCAGTAAAGAATCTTTGTATAGTCTGGATCAAATCAATAGTTTTCTGGATGAAACTTATGGCAAACAAATTAACATAAATGATTTCTTTCCTGATATAGACAAATTTGTACAATCTGTTATTTTTTATCAGAGGACAGTTGGAGTTGAGGAACTTAGTGAGAAGAAGCGTTTTCGATTGAAAAAGCATCTTACGAGCATAAGAAAAAGTAAAGCAATGATTAGGAAAAAGAACAACCCAAAAAATCGCAAATAATCATGTATTACACTCTGTCTTTTCTTTGCTTTTCTATCATGCTTACTTCTTTGTTTCCCACCTTAATTTTCTTTATGGAGGTTTTGAAGATAGGCTCTTTAAATATTAATGGTGGGAGGGATAGTGTAAAGCGTGCTATAGTCCATGAAACAATTGAACAAAAAAAGCTTGACATTGTATTTCTACAAGAAACCCATAGTGACTTGATGAATGAGACTGAGTGGAATTTATGGTGGAAAGGACATAAAATACTAAGTCATGGTACAAATTTAAGTAGAGGGGTGGGGATTTTCTTCTCTTCAACCATAAGGGTGGATATTATAAGTACAGAGGAACCAGTAAAGGGTCGAATGTTGATTGTTAAAGCTAAAATTCAAGAAACGCTTGTTTTCCTGATAAATATTTATGCACCAACAGTGGGACAAGAACGCCTTAATTTTTTTAATATATTAAATGAGAGTCTTAAAAAGTGTTTTAATGAAGGATGGATTGTTATTGGTGGAGATTGGAACTGTACTATAAACTTTACAATAGACCGTAATACTGAGGAACCTCATATACAGTCTTCAAGTGCATTATCAAAAATTATGAAAGACTTCCAGTTATTAGACATGTGGAGAATAAAACACCCTAATGATAGACAGTATACATGGATTAAAGCTTTTAACAATCGAGTAAGTGCTGCCCGATTAGATCGGTTTTATGTGTCAGATTATTGTAATAGTAGAGTCATTGAATGTTGCATTTGTCCTGTAGGTTTTTCTGATCATCATTTAATTATTATGACAATGACCATGTCAAATGCACCTAGAAAATCGGTTTACTGGCATTTTAATGTTAAATTGCTGCAAGATGCTGCTTTTTGTGAGAAGTTTGTTGTCTTTTGGGAAAATTGGAAAAGGAACAAACATTCTTTTGAGAACTTGAAACAGTGGTGGGATGTAGGCAAGACGCAAATAAAAATCTTTTGTCAGCAGTATACAGCCAACTGTAGTAGTAGAATAAAGAATGTGATTGAATCACTTGAAAAGCAAATTAATTCAATGGAATTGCAGTTGGTTGATGCACATAATTCTGTATTGTACAATGAACTACAAAAGAAAAGGAGAGAGCTAAGTCTGGTATTAAATCAGAAAGTAAAGGGAGCTCTGATAAGGTCCCGTTTCATGACTTTAGCAGAAATGGATGCCCCCACTTCTTTCTTTTTCAATCTAGAATATAAGGCGGCTCAACAAAAACAAATGCCATGTCTTAAACTCCCTGATGGGAGGATAACGTTTAAGAAGGAAGAAATGAGAACCCATGCTGTAAGTTTTTATTCAAGTCTTTATGCTGCTGAAAACTGTGAAAATGATGATACTATGGCACAGCTTTTTCAAGGTCTTCCTCAGTTGGACATTGACTCTAAAACTGTATTGGATGCTAATATTACATTTGAGGAAATTACTGCCGCTGTGGGACAACTTAATTCAGGACGATCTCCTGGAATAGATGGACTGCCAGCAGACTTTTATAAGAAGTTTTGGAACTGCATTGGATACGACTATTTTAATGTATTATGTGAGTCTATAAGAGATGGAGTTTTACCTGTCACCTGTCAATATGCTGTTTTATCATTATTGCCAAAAAAGGGGGATTTAGCCTTTTTAAACAACTGGCGCCCTGTGGCCCTTCTTACAACAGAATATAAAATCTTTTCAAAATGTTTGTCAAATAGACTTAAAAAATATCTGGGTTTGGTCATACACAAGGATCAATCATATTGTATTCCAAAGAGGTCTATTATGGACAATTTGTTTTTAGTAAGAGATATTGTGGACATTTGTAAGGGTTTGGATGTGAATGTCGGATTAATTGCCCTGGATCAAGAGAAGGCTTTTGATCGGGTTGATCACAATTATCTTTTTAGTTTATTGAAGGTTTTTGGTATTGGTGAATCATTTTTAAAGTTAATACAGTTATTATATAATGGTGCATCATGTATGGTTAAGGTAGGAGGTGCTTTGAGCTGTCCGATCCCTATTTCAAGGGGTATAAGACAAGGCTGTCCACTGTCGGGTCAATTATATAGTTTAGCAATTGAGCCACTACTTTTTAAACTTCGAGAAAGATTGACAGGTTTTAATGTGCCTGGTTTTTCTTTAGACTCAAAAATTTCTATGACCGCTTATGCCGATGATATTACAGTTTTTGTGAATCATACTGAAGACATAAAGTGTCTATCTGAGGTACTCTGTCTTTATGAGAAAGCTTCATCAGCTAAAGTGAACTGGGCTAAAAGTGAGGCGTTTTGGGCTGGTAAAAGGGAATTAGCGAGTCTCCCAAAGTTACCTGGAGATCTTAAGTGGGGCAGAGAGGGACTTAAATTGTTGGGGGTTTATTTGGGGTCAGATGACTATCAAAAGTTAAATTGGGAGGGTATTTTGGAGAAAGTGTGCAGCAAGTTGTCTAAATGGACATGGTTGCTACGTCAGTTGTCCTATAGGGGAAGGATTTTAGTGACCAATAATTTGGTTGCTTCTACCTTGTGGCATAAAGTAACTGTTTTACAGCCACCTGTTGGACTTATTGAGGACATTCAAAGAAAACTGGTGAATTTTTTTTGGTCTGGGCAACATTGGACTCGTGCTGCTGCTTTATATCTTCCTGTTCAAGAGGGAGGTCAAGGGTTGATAGACATCAGATCCAGAATTATGGCCTTCCGGTTACAAACAGCTCAGAGACTATTGTATCACACGGATGTAGCATGGCAAGAGACGGCTTCTGTTCTCCTTAGGCGAGTCAGGAGTATGGGATTGGACAAGCATCTGTTCTTAATGGAGCTCCAGAGTGAGGATCGTGTGAATCTTACACCTTTCTATAAGTCAGTTTTGGAAGCATGGAAGGTGTTCACTATTTCACGTACAGCTGATACACATGCTGGATTATGGCTTTTTGAAGAGCCAATTTTTCTCAATGACTTTTTACCATCAAGACTTATGTCTGGTCCTAGTCTACGTGCAGTTTTAATTGCTGCTGGATGTACAAAGTTGGGACATATTTTGACACTAAGCCTGGAGGAGTTGAGTAAAAGGACTGGGGTGAAGTCTTTGCGGTTGCTGAAACTAGCTACTTCTGAAATATTTCATGCTTTGCATATAGATCATAAGACTTTGACAAATGATTCTGTAGCATTGGATCAATGGAGAAAGGGGGCTCCTTATATTTTTCCCTCTCTTGATGTCACTATTGCGGTGGGAGAATGGCAAGAGGATGAGAAGTGTCTTTTGTCGTTTAAAACCCCAGAGCTTGGAGTTTTTGAGGAAGTAGGAAAAAAAGCCCTTTATATTTCTTGTGTGAAGGCATCTAATGCTAACTTTTTGAGTGGACTTCCTTCAACAAAATGGACTGAGTTCTTTGGAACTGATTCTTCCCCTAGAGGATGCTGGCGGTCTTTATACAAACGCCCAATTGATAAAAGGACAGGTGATCTTCAGTGGAGGATTGTCCATGGGGCGATAGCCACAAACAGATACGTGGTGCACATTGATCCTTCTGTAGGGGTGGGTTGTCCCTTCTGTACAGATGCTGAAACAGTTTTTCATTTATTTGTACAGTGTTCTCGATTAAATGATTTGTTTTCATTTTTATCCCAATGGTTCATTGACATTGGTGAGGCTTTCTCTCTTGAATTGTTCATATATGGTCCAAGGTATACAGAAAAAAGAAAAAGTCAGTTGACTTTATTGAATTTTTTGTCTGGTACAGCAAAACTTGCTATTTGGAAATCTAGAAAAAATAAGTTGTCAGGACAGGGGTCTTTGGATGTGTTGATGATTTTCAAAGGTTTGGTGGCGGCTCGGCTTAGAATAGAGCACGCCTATTATAAAATGGTGAAATGTGTAGAGGTTTTCATGTGCATTTGGGGGATCAATGAGGTTCTCTGTACAGTAGATGCTGATGATAATTTGCTGCTTCCTTTTTAAAAAAAAGAAATAATAATTTTATTGTTTTTATACAATAATATTTATTCTTTTGTGTAAGTCTGTAAAATTATTGTGAATATTTGAAATTGTTCTATTAAAGGAGTATTTAAATTCAATTCTCTCTCTCTCCCACATACACACACACTCAGATATACAGTTGTTGTTGTATGGACAGCATTTTATTGATACTTGTTTTTTTATGAATATGTTTGGATACTTCTTATAATTTTCTGTATGTTTGCAAATAAATTCTCCATTTGAATCAGTTTTTCCTTACAGTAAAATGTGTCTTATGTCAAAGTCACATCATGGTGCCTTTATTTTATATCACCGACATCTTAGCAAGATTACAGCTTACCCTTGGGGTCAAAGGGTGAGTTTGAGTCCTGGGTTATGATAAGCAATTGTATGGCCTACTTTATATACTTTAACTCTCAACACTGTAAAAACTAATCTATAGAATTTACCCAATAAATGTGAGGTAACAATTTGCATCGACTTTGGTGGGGTAGATTTAATCCCATATATGGAGTATAAACTATCTGAAGTAAAAAGCTATTAAATACTTGCAAAAATGGGGTAACAATACCTCACATTTATCTATATATTTAACAGCTACTTACTCATTAAAATTAGGTAAAAATTATCTCTTCAAATCAAAGTTAATTCTTATCAGTTAATACCAAATACTTATTCAAAGAAGGTAAAATGTACCCGCCCCCCACAATAAAGACATTCAGATGGTTCATCAGATCAATGTTTTTAATCCAAAACACTCAAAATAAAGTGCAGCACAACAGCTTTACACAACATTTCAAGTAATGAACCCTGTGTTGTAACTCACTGATCTATCAAATGTTGTTTCAAAAATGTTGGATAATAAAACATATCCCTGTTTAGGACATCAGAGCGGAAAAGAGAAGTGAGGAGAGAAGTAAGCAGAGAAGAGAAAATGAAAGAAGTGAGGAGATCAGAGCAGTGCTGGATCTCCAATCACATTAAGATTTTCTTGTATCTAAACTCTTAGACTAAACTCTTTGTGTCTCTTCAGATTTACACAACAGTGACGACCAAATCTGTGGTCCAGGTACATTTGTATATCAAATAACTGAACAGCCTTGTTTAAAAGCAGCAAAGATGCACCAAATTATCAAAAAACACAGAATAAAGTGCTACATAAAGTACAACAGCTTCTCACAACATTGAACAATTTGACTTGTTTTATAACTCACTGAGATAACCGTTTCAAATGTTGTTTCTGGATAATTGGCAACTGCAAACAACACATATTATTCTATTTTCCACGTATTCTATTTTAAATATCAAAAGCACACACACAAACTCCACATGGTTGTTTCTGTGCATGTACAGTATCAAATATCTGGATAAAGATAATACAAAACAACAACATTTAGTTTTTGAACTTGCTCTCACTCTCAAAGATAGGATGAGAATAAAATACACAAACAAATGGGGAGGGAAAGAGGGTAGAAGGAGAGATCAAAATTCTATTGGTAATCCTTTTCTGTCAATCTGGGGGAAATCACAGAGCAATGGAGTGGGCTGGATGGATCTGTGTCTGTGTGTGGAGCAAATATAAAACTACACTCCATTAAAAGTATGTCCAGACAAAAGATCCTCTTCGGAAAAAGAGGGGGAAATGTGTCTACTGCATGAGTTTATTTTTGAGGCTGTGGACCTTTTTCAGTAGTTTTGCCCCATCAATTTCCAAAAAAAGTTTTTGAAAAGCTTCAAAAGTGTTCTTCAGCTCCTTTGGATATTCCATGTTGATTGCATAAATGAGTCCCATCAGCAGTATGCATGCCTTTGTTCGGCTTCCACATCCTTCCATCACTTGGTTTCCCTCGATCACAATAGACACATCTGATGGATCCTCCTCAGCCATGACATTGTGCTTCACCATCACCTTCATCGTTTTGTCTGTGTAGTCCTCACATTCCTACATGTTAAAAAGAAACAAACAAAAAGTATACACATTTTTATTTTTATATTATTTATGCTGTTTCAATATATTTCAGTTTAAAAGGAGAGCAGAGGGGGAGTGGAAGGCAAAAGGAGAAGGTGGATACGAGAGGAGGATCCCTCGAGTTAATCAAAAATCTGTTATCAATATGACATACCTGGCAGTCATGGAAAAGATCTTCTTGTCTTTCACCGAGGTAGTTAATGAGGCAGCAGACAACAGCATCTCTTTTTTTCTCAATGTTTTGTGTCTGTAATGAGATACAATTTAGTGATAAGACTGTTAGCGTAGTGAGGAGTGATTTACATATACTAATTCCAGCCCTGCAACAGACTGGCGACCTGTCCAGAGTGAACCCTGCCTCTTCGTCTGATAAATGCTAGGTTGGCTCAAAAATATTGTGACCCGAACATACAAAGCAGTAAAGAAAATGGATGGATAAGACCGAATTCACACATTGATGTTAAAAGGTTTAAGCTGGTAAGGAGCTCAACTTTGCGCACCACAAAGCAACTGTTTACAAATTACTTTACTTTTATTTCACTCATATCAATAATTACATATTTGTGAAAAAATAAAATAACATACGTCATTTAAAGTGTCCAGCAGAGGACGCATCTTGCAACCAGCTGCTCCTCCTTTGGCACGCATTAGCCGCAAAAGACCTGGTGTGTACTCATCAAGCTTCCGCATGAATGTCTCCTCCAAGGAAACTGTTGTGATGCGTCTAAACTCCTCCTTGATCTAGGAAGTAAAAGGACCAAAAATTACATTTTAACTTAAAGACCAACTCTCATAGTAATCACATGAATGTATCATAGTGGGAAGAAAAAATTACAAGACATTCTCACCTGAGCCTCAGTGAATAATGCTGGCCACCTTTCTTTAAACACACCCACAGAGGGGCTGAGGCTGACCACTTCAACTCTTCGGCTAGAGAAGGTTTTATTCATTTTATCTGCAATTATCTTTGCATTGTTTTTCTTTGTAATTTCACAAATTAATTCAAGCCTCTCTTTCTCCAGAGTCTCTTGGCTTTCACCAGTAGGATGTGGAGGGAGGTAATTAACCTCTGCTTTTTTGGGCTTTTTTATATTTTTCGAAGACACTGCATCACCTGGATGCTTCCTTTTTAAGGTGTTGATTTCAATTTCCGGGTAAGAATATTTTCGAGATCTTAGCTTGGCACGGTAATTGTGCATCTTGTTTTTTATGCGCTGTTGCCAGCCATATAAGCCTGCAAATGATCCCGGCTCCCTAAGACACGGAAACTTAGAAACCAAGGCTTCAGCCACTGAGAGGATTTGCTCATTGGTTGAGTAAGCAGTGTAAGAAAAAATTACTTTTGCAAGTTCTTGCATTATTGCTGATTTAACACTGGCATCCATGAAGTGTCTTCCGGTGGCATCATATGATTTGTTTGCCTCTGCGAGGATGAGTTCTATGTCTCGGGAAAACTCTGGTACTTGGAATGGTACTGGCCATGCAGCAGAGCGACATGAATCAGGGAGAATAAGTGTGTCACTGGAACTTGACGATGCGTAGTTTAACACCTCTGAGGATGCATCATGATCTGCAGGGCAGATGTCTGTTTCAGTAGTACTTGCAGGATAGGTGCTCACTGAACTCAATGTAGATGATTCAAGTACTGGGTGTAGGTCAAGGGTTATTGTCGGCTCTTTTAGGATGACTTTAACAGTGGCCTTGTCATACAAGTCAGCAGTTGAGGTGACACTGAAAAACTCATTGTCAAAGTCTTTGTCTTGATATAGTAGTCCAATTTCCCCATACAATTGAAAAGTTTCAGTAACTATGGAAACAAGATCTTCCACTGTATTTGGAATTCCTGTTGGAAGTTTCAGCTTTTGAATGTTGTGTTCTTCTAAAATGACTCTTAAATGGACCGCCATTGTTGTTTGGTGTGTGTTTCCTCAGCTGTAGAGACAGAGAAAGAAAATAAATTGAGACAGGTTATTAATAGTTGATGAGCTCACTTGCATACGTTTGCTTCAATATTCTTCTGACAAAACAATAAACAGATATTTAGTTCAGTGGAAATTTCAATAAATAATCTTTGATTGTCATCATTATTTTAAGAAGAAGAAGATTAGGAAAGGAGGAGAAGAAAGGAGAGTAAGTATGCATCACATTTTCCCATTTTCTGTGGCAATCTTCCCTGTTAAATAAACATTACAATAAATAAATAAGACAGGATTCCTGGCCATACAGCTGTTAAGTAATTGTTTCAATATCTACTTGAAAAGTGCACACATATTTGATATGACAACATAAACAAAATCAACCCATTACACTTACTGTGATGTGCAAATGAAGTGTTTAAGGGTCACCATACGGCCATCTGCTGTATTGTATGCAGCCAATGGGTATGTTTCTTTTAATTCGGAATGTTTAAGGATTTCTGTCTCTCCTGTTGGCACTACTTTGAAACTCCTCAGGTGTTCAAAATACCAACCACTATGCAATTTCAGAACAAAGACAGGAGTTTCACGCACAATGATTATTTGCTGGATTTCTCCAAAGTCAGGTAGACCTCCTGTTGAGCCAAACGGCAGCATCATGCCAATATTATAGTCTGTGCCTAAAATGGTTGCTTTATTTGTCATGTTCACAAATTCTTCCCCAGGGAACTTCCTTGCGAAGGACTCCTTAATGCCATCTTTAAGAACATCAACTGCCACAAGAGTCCTCTGGGACACTGACAGTGCTGGCCTCTGGTTGTTGCAATTGTTGGTATGATACGCAATCATTGATTGGTGTTTTCTTGCCATTGTCATGAGGATGTTTCTAAAACACCCAGTCTGCCTCACAATCCTTTTAAAGAATCGATGTTTGGCTTCAAACCGCATAGTCCAGAAATGTACCAGTGGCCCATAAACAGTTGTAAGCCATGGATAATGCTCAAGAAAGTGGTGTTTTGGTCGAACTTTCTCCTCTGGGAACACTTCAAAATATCTGTAACGGTGTTCTGAGATCTTACTTTGCATGTATCCTATTGTCTCATCTGTGTGGAGAGGAGCCATGACAAGCTCCACAACATCTTTAAGGTTCATCAAAACCTCCCAAGCAGGCTCATCTTCTGGGACTTTGTCACCAATCATGAGTGGCATCATTCTCAACAAACACCAGTTTTCGTGTGCGTTACCTCCTACGCTTTTTCGTAAGTTGAAATGCGGGGCAATGGGTTGTGGACAGTTTCTTTTGTCACTCCATTTGTAAGGAAAGCAACGTATGGAATGGTTGAGCTCTTGAAGAGAGATGTATTTCTTTCTGATTAACACATCAAGACAGAGTGATATTTCCACAGGTACAATTCCTTCGAGCAAATCATGCAAAGCATCAGGGGGATAACCTGATATAGCATGAAAGTTACTGAGTCTGTCTGAGATGGGACACTGTCTTTTAACTCCGCAGTGGTGACCTTCTGCTGGATCAGACAGTGCTGCTTTGACATGCATGGCATAGTTGGACTTAGTCCGTGGAGGAAACAGTCCTTCTCCTACTTCATGCTCCTGGATCTGTGACCGTTCTCCAATGCAAAAGCGACAGAAATGTGAAGCTGAAAAGCTTTCAACAAAGCCACCTATTGAGTGAGCACCAAGATTGTCAGCGACTACAGCAAGTACAGTGCCCTTGACCACTTTGCCCAGACTTGAAATAAAAATACCTTCATCTTCAAAGGACCTCAAATCTCTGAGCAGTGGGTCCAAAACCTTTGCATAGCCATACTGGTTGACATCATTTGCCTTGCACAAAATGGTTAAGTAAATGGAAGTCAGTGTAGATCTCAATGTGGCATGTATGTCTGCGAACACCCAGTACACTGCTGTGACTTTATGCTTCTTGCGGGATGTTCCCAGAGGGTTGCATATCTCAAAGTCATCTATATAAAATATGAGTGGGAGTTTAAGTTCATCCTCACATAAAAAGCTGTTTTCTCTTAATAGAGATCCATCATTAAACGATTTGTATCCAGAAGAGGCATCAGATGGCTTTTTGTTTTGTAATATTGTGTTTTGAATGTGGCTGTTGTTCACAAGTTGAGATAATAATGGGAGGATTGGTATGTACTGAAATGATTTTTTCTCTTTACTATCAAGTATGTACTCAACTGGTTCAATCGATGAGAGATGCTCCTTACTAAATTGCTCTCTCCTGAACTTACTGCTGAAAGGCCCATCCACTCGTAAAGCAGCACAGACAGGGCTTAGCTGGCAAAGGTCTTTGACCAGTTCTGATATCACTGAGTCTTCAAATGTACAGCCATGTTTTCTCAAAGTACTCAGAATGATCTCTTTAATGACGGGGGCAGATGCAGACGCTGTAAGGAAATGAAATTCCTCTACTAGTTCATTAATGCATGAATTTGAGACATTAAAAATGTTCTCCATTTTCAGGAGGAGCAACCCCACTCTTTTAGTTATAATTTTGTTTAAGTCCTCATCCTCCTCAAGGACTAAGCCACAGTCGTTTTCATCCTCAACAAAATCACTCTCTTCATCCGGGTTGTTTTGGTGTTGATAAAGAACATTAGTCTTGAAATCTTCCAACAAATGTGGGTTGTGTTTTCTACTCTTGTGGCTATGGAATGTTGTATATTTGTTGGTCTTATAATCACAGCCCTCAAAAACACATGTCACAGTTTCAAACTTTTTTAGATGGCCACCAAGATGTTCAAAAAAATGCCTCTCATTGTCAAAAGAGCATGAGTTACAGACAATGCATGTAAACGAAATGTTTCCTGGCTGGGTTGACTGAGAATGATGCCTTGACAAATGTGTCCTTAATGCACCCCATGTCTTGACTGTGCAAGGACAATCTGCATAGAGGCACGGTATGGAGTGGACTCGACCTAAATGCTCATGTTTTAATCTGCTGTGTTTCAGCAGGTCCAATCTTTTTGATGTTGTGAATTTGCACAACTTGCATTTCCAGTTCATTTTCCCACAACTGAGGACTTTAGTTAAGGTAACTATAACTTTAAGGACAAATTGATTTATTTTATTTGGAAAACTGGCATACCTGTACAGGATACACTTGTGGTGGGGACGTGCAGGTGGATATGTCAACACCAGAACTGTTAACAGTGGTCTATCAGTGAGTCTCTGCTTGTGGAGGACAGACAAGAGACACTGAAGAGAGGGCAAATAGTGAGTGTCCAAAGACTCTGCCTGCAACAGAAATACAAACAAAAAATACACAAAACAAATCATCAGACATGTACCTGGGTTAGATTTTGTACAGATGATTTTGGGTTTACCTCAATATAATGCAAATAATCACCCCCTTTGGTTATTCAGGTGGGTGTTTAATAGGGATACATAATTGCGTTTAATCTATAGCAGAATAAAAGTTTTTGTTTACATCATATAGGCCTATGTGTGTGAACTGTGTATAATAATTATGTATATATAAATATGCACACATGCATGTATCATTTGAAGAATTTTTTTTTATATATTAAGTATTTATATAAATTATATATATATATATATACACACACACACACACACACACACACACACGTAAACATTTCTTAAATATATGCATGTGTGTGCATTTATCTATAATTTTTTTACATTTCTAGACTCCACAGCAGAGAAATGTTGCCTGTATTGTCCCAATACTTATGGAGGGCACTTATACAGTATGTAACTGCAACATACACAAACAGTATAGATTAAATAATACTTTAGACAAACACAGAATAGACAAGCATTTCTATAAAATTAACTCTAGTCTTAATGTTGATGTATACATCTTATCTGAAATATCAGACAAGTAAACCAACATTCACAGTTTTGCATTCACTATGCATATAAGCTTAACTAAACTCAGAGAATCTCCTAAGATGGCCTGACTCTGAGGACATTGACAATGTACACTTTAGCGTAACTGATTTCAGACCACATTTTGTCATTTTACATTTTGTCATTTACGTTTACAGATCAAAGAAATGTTTCTCGTGCTGTGAATCTATGTCACGTGTGTGTTGTGAGAACGAAGCACTTACATTATTCAGTTCAGCATAAAGCCAATCATACGTCAATCATCGATGAATTTAAATAATTC
The DNA here is from genome assembly GCF_030506205.2 of Paramisgurnus dabryanus. NCBI lineage: Eukaryota > Metazoa > Chordata > Actinopteri > Cypriniformes > Cobitidae > Paramisgurnus > Paramisgurnus dabryanus. Next base: position 15,046,405 of record NC_133353.1, on the reverse strand, counting down.
TGTGCTTCAAGTGTAGCCTATATAGTATTTCTATATGCGTGCGTTTAACTGTCTGACGCTGAACAGGTCGCACGTATATATTGGCGGGTACACGTGTGAAGTTTTGCAGCGATCTAAACGATTCAATCAAACTGATTCGCGAACCAATTCAAATCGTTTGGTCCGTTTGCTTAGTAAAGAATCGACTCAAAAGACTCATTTATTTGCGATACTCTGTAAGGAATCGACTAATATGAATCATGGATGCAACAGAAACACGAGACGGCAATTTTAAAATAAAATACAGGAAGGAACGCCGCACAGTGTAACGAAGTAAAAGTACACATTTTCCAAATATACTCAAGTAAGAGTAAAATTACCCTCTTTTAAATGTACTCTCAAGCTACATATTTTCCAAAATCTTACTCAAGTAAATGTATCGCGTTCCTACCCACATCTGCTCATAATTAAAAAAATATATGTAATTAGCTTACCTTCACTTCTGATGTTCGATGGCAGCCAGAGAGAGGATCCAGCGTCGCCCACACTCACTCAAAAACGCGTGCTGCTGACGCATGCGCAATTTGAAGCAAAAAAAAAAAAAAAACTCACTGTTTGGGGGTATATTTTACTGCATTTTTTAAAGTGATGGTTCTTACTGTTGACGAATGGGTAGCATATATAGAATTTACCCATTACTTTAGAATTCGTTGGCTGGCTGCAATAATCATGTACATTTTATATGGTTTCCACAGATTATATTTACCACTCTCCAAAATCACTTTTTTCAGTGAAGTTCACATGTAAAAAAATATGTGATCACATGAGAAACCCATGTGATCACATGTGCATAATGTGATGACAATTTTTTGTGCTTCACATGGAAATTCACATGTGATTCACACAAAAGTGTTCCAAAAGCACACATTTCCCATGTGCAAAACACATGTTCTGCATGTGATTCTAACATGTTTTCATGTGTCACATGTAATTTTAACATGTTTTCACACAATAAATTTCACATGTGAAATATGTGCTTTTGGAACATTTTTGTGTGAATCCCATGTGAAACACATGTGATCACATGTGCATAATGTGGTGACCATTTTTTTTTACATGTGCCACATGTGATCCACTAATTTCACATGTGTTTCACATGGGATTCACACAAAAATGTTCCAAAAGCACACATTTCACATGTGAAATTGAAAGGGAATTTGCATGTGTTTCACATGTGAATTTGCATGTGCTTCACATGTGAGCCCATGTGTTTTACATGTGAGCCCATGTGTTTAACATGTTAATTTGCATGTGTTTCACATGTGAATTTGCATGTGCTTCACATGTGAGCCCATGTGTTTCACATGTGATTCACATGTGAGCCCATGTGTTTCACATGTGATTCACATGTGAGCCCATGTGATTCACATGTGAATTTGCATGTGTTTCACATGTGAATTTGTATGTGCTTCACATGTGAATTTGCATGTGCTTCACATGTGAGCCCATTTGTTTCACATGTGAGCCCATGTGATTCACATGTGAATTTGCATGTGTTTCACATGTGAATTTGTATGTGCTTCACATGTGAATTTGCATGTGCTTCACATGTGAGCCCATGTGTTTCACATGTGATTCACATGTGAGCCCATGTGTTTCACATGTGAATTTGCATGTGTTTCACATGAGAATTTGCATGTGTTTCACATGTGAATTTGCATGTGTTTCACATGAGAATTTGCTTGTGTTTCACATGTGAATTTGCATGTGTTTCACATGAGAATTTGCATGTGTTTCACATGTGAATTTGCATGTGTTTCACATGAGAATTTGCATGTGTTTCACATGTGAATTTGCATGTGTTTCACATGTGAATCTGCATGTGTTTCACATGGGATTTTGCATGTGTTTCACATGTGATCTCATGTGTTTCGCATGGGAATTCACATGTGATTCACACAAAAGTGTTCCAAAAGCACACATTTCCCATGTGCAAAACACATGTTCTACATGTGATTTTAACATGTTTTCATGTGTCACATGTGAATTTAACATGTGTTCACACATTAAATTGCACATGTGAGCAGATGTGTTTTGCACATGTGAGCACATGTGTTTTGCACATGTGAAATACATGTGGCTATGTCAATGTCGTGTTGTTTCATCGTATGTCCAACATTACACAAATTACTGTAACCGGGTGAGTATTACAATGTAGAGTCATGACTATGGAAGGTTTTTTTGGTCTTTTTTAAATTAATTAATTAAATTATAAAATAATTAATTAAATTATAAAATAAAAAATAAAATCACAAAATATGTCCCAAATTTGAAAATTAAATGCTAAAATAAAAATTAAAACATTATATAAAATTATTTCATTTTCATTTTTAATGTGATGAAGCATCATTCCGGCCAAATTAAAAAAGAAAATTAAATTGATGATTTGACATTTTATTTTCAATATAATCATGAGTCAAGACTGACAATATTAAAATAAAAAGTCAAGCTTGAAAAGGAATCTGTAAATACATTTTTAAAAGGGTTTTTATTCATACCCAAGCAATAATTGGGACAAAATTAAAATGTAAAGTTCAGTTTTAATTTTATGTTCTGTTTAAATTATTTGTTTTCATTTTCTTTTTCGTTTTCATTTTCATTTTCAACTTGTATGCAAATTCAATGTTAATCAGTGGGTGGCGTTTATTTACTTGCTCAAAAAAGGGGATTGGCTGAAGCAGCGTTGCCAACTCAGCGACTGTGTTGCTAAAATAGCGACTTTATTGCTACATCTAGCGACTTTTAGGCCCATTTAGACAAACTTAGCGAATGTTTGGATGAATCTTAGCTTCACATCTGTACAGATAGGCTACTGTGTCGCTTGTACCGGCCCACGAGTGCCGGGTGGCGCTGTCCCGGTGAAATGTGCGTCTGGTGTCTCTGTGCATGGAGCTGGGCAGTGTAGGAGCTGATGCGTGGATGAGATTCGCGTTCATTGTTTACATTTGAAAGGAGGAACAAACAATAAAAAGTGGCTGGTCCGCTGTTATATATGTGCGTATTTTCACACATCTGATCCGGTGAGGCGTCAGCCATTCTTATCAAATGCATACACATAGCACAGTGTGATTATCGTGCAATACATAATTATGCCAAAATCCGTGAAGGACTGGAGTATCATATGCTCGCAAAATTGGCGTATATATAGCACTATAATCACACTGTGTGTTATTTGTATGCATTTCATGAAAATGGACATACAGTGACCAGTCACTTACTTTGCAGCGGGCACACTGGCAGAGCAGACCTTCAGCCTTTGTGGTATTTGTAAGTGGTCCTCATTTGTAATGCTGATTTGTGAGTAGGGCTGTGACCGTACGGGATTTTATTTTACCGTGGTGAAGAAGCAACAGAATCACGCGGTTAGACTGTTAGCACAACAACCCACCCCATATTATTAAAACAACAAATTATATTAGCAATAACAATGTGAAATAATATGTATTTCTATATGTTAACTTTTGTTTTTTATATCTTTTGAATATACTATGATTTATAGACCTTTTATGTCATCGTTTATAACCCATTTTATACAATACATTTCATAGAATAACAACCTGAAAACCTGCAGAAAGAACATGCAGAGTTTAAGATTGTTTCTGATGAGTTGTGCAAAACCTGATTCCTATTTCTTTAGACATTCATTTTCGGTAAACTCTCCGTGAATAGAAACACACTTCTCCAAACATGTTGCAACTTTTAATAATTTATTGTACAAAAAATGGGTTAAAAACAATGACAAAAACTGTTCCATAATTGATATTAAACTCAAAAGATATCGAAAATAAAAATTATTTAATGTTATTATTGTTAGTATGTTTAATTAGATTTTCTCAAAGTGGATACAAAACGAAATCGACAATTGCATCATTACGTAAATAACTGCGCAAAACTTATGGATACTCCAATCATTGCTTTCAGAAATTCGCTTACAGTAGCTCCAGATATAAGCACAGCATTCAACCAAATAACGAGTTGTGCTGTCAGTATACGCGCTCCTGCCTTCATAACGATAGTTGTCATGTTTGCCCATTATAGTTTTAAATTATTATTATGCTGTCATTATCATCACCAGCACAGTGCTTCTCCTTGAATGAGAAAGCTTAATATGCGCGTGGCTCGGACTCCTTGCACATGAACTTTCATGGGCATGGCTCTGACATTTCCTTGATGTTGTTATTCGCGCAGGGGTTTAAAACCAGGGAGTGAGTTGGTACAGTTCAAGAAATCAGAGCACTTGGGCATGACGCGCTTTATAAGGCTGCGGCCGTGACATCACCGCAGCTGGCATCTTATTACAGCAGTGATGCAGTATTACTGTGATATAGTCACAGCCCTTATGTGCGTAGCTCGTCTTCCACGCTTCAGCTATGGTCAGAAGAACTGTATGTTGTGTCCAGTGCAGTGTACACAGAAGACTCCGAGAGACTCGCATTTCACAGAGGACGCAAGTTCTGATACTTGTACAGACAACACATAGGCTAAATAAACAGATAATGTTCATTTAAAAGTAAGTGACTGGTCGGTGTATCAGCTCGTTAAACTGACGCCTCACCGGACCAGATGTGTGAAAATACGCACATATATAACCACTTTTTATTGTTTGTTCCTCCTTTGAAATGTAAACAATGTACGCGAATCCCATCCACGCGTCAGCTCCTACACTGCCCAGCTCCATGCACAGAGACACCAGACGCACATTTCACCGGGACAGCGCCACCCGGCACTCGTGGGCCAGTACAAGCGACACAGTAGCCTATCTGTACAGATGTGAAGCTAAGATTCATCCAACCATTCGCTAAGTTTGTCTAAATGGGCCTAAAAGTCGCTAGATGTAGCAATAAAGTCGTTATTTTAGCAACACAGTCGCTGAGTTGGCAACGCTGCTTCAGCCAATCCCCTTTTTTTTAAGCAAGTAAACGCCACCCATTGATTAACATTGAATTTGCATACAAGTTGAAAATGAAAATGAAAATGAAAACGAAAAAGAAAACAAAGAATTTAAACAGAACATAAAATTAAAACTGAACTTTACATTTTAATTTTGTCCCTATTATTGCTTGGGCATGAATAAAAAGCCTTTAAAAAAAAATTATTTACAGATTCCTTTTCAAGCTTGCCTTTTTATTTTAATATTGTCAGTCTTGACTCAAGATTATATTGAAAATGAAATGTCAAATCATCAATTTAATTTTCTTTTTTAATTTGGCCGGAATGATGCTTCATCACGTTAAAAATGAAAATGAAATAATGTTTTAATTTTTATTTTAGCATTTAATTTTCAAATTTGGGACATATTTTGCAATTTTATTTTTATTTTATAATTTAATTAATTATTTTAAAATTTAATTAATTAATTTAAAAAAGACCAAAAAAACATTCCATACATGACAAACAACATGTTTTTAAAGTTTAAAGATGCTTTAAAAAGGTTGAAAGAGTTTGCAGTGCTTACCTGTTAGCTCTTCATATCTGTGTTCTGGCTGTTGCTTACTTATTTGGTTTAAGTTATGGTTAATCATTTGCAGTTTTTGAGTTCATATAACAGTTTTTATTAAGTGAAATTAACTTTAAAAAATAATATGTTTAAAAAACTCATTTCGTTTAGTGACTTACACTGTTAGGTTTTACAGTGTATATACATAAAAAATAAAACAAACAAGGCTGAAATAAGAGGTTATGGGCTAAATAACCAAGGAGCACACATAGTAATAAAAAGTATATGCTTTGGATAAAGCCGTCCTCCTAATGCATACATGTTTCCACCTGGGTGGTCAACCTGGGGTTACATCATGTGTATATATAATACTTATGCCTTTGGAGACGCTTTTATCCAAAGCAACTTAAAGTGCATTACAAGCTGCTTATTATTTGTATCAGTATTTGTGTGATCACATGTGCATAATGTGATGACAATTTTTTGTGCTTCACATGGAAATTCACATGTGATTCACACAAAAGTGTTCCAAAAGCACACATTTCCCATGTGCAAAACACATGTTCTGCATGTGATTCTAACATGTTTTCATGTGTCACATGTAATTTTAACATGTTTTCACACAATAAATTTCACATGTGAAATATGTGCTTTTGGAACATTTTTGTGTGAATCCCATGTGAAACACATGTGATCACATGTGCATAATGTGGTGACCATTTTTTTTTACATGTGCCACATGTGATCCACTAATTTCACATGTGTTTCACATGGGATTCACACAAAAATGTTCCAAAAGCACACATTTCACATGTGAAATTGAAAGGGAATTTGCATGTGTTTCACATGTGAATTTGCATGTGCTTCACATGTGAGCCCATGTGTTTTACATGTGAGCCCATGTGTTTAACATGTTAATTTGCATGTGTTTCACATGTGAATTTGCATGTGCTTCACATGTGAGCCCATGTGTTTCACATGTGATTCACATGTGAGCCCATGTGTTTCACATGTGATTCACATGTGAGCCCATGTGATTCACATGTGAATTTGCATGTGTTTCACATGTGAATTTGTATGTGTTTCACATGTGCATTTGCATGTGCTTCACATGTGAGCCCATGTGTTTCACATGTGAGCCCATGTGATTCACATGTGAATTTGCATGTGTTTCACATGTGAATTTGTATGTGCTTCACATGTGAATTTGCATGTGCTTCACATGTGAGCCCATGTGTTTCACATGTGATTCACATGTGAGCCCATGTGTTTCACATGTGAATTTGCATGTGTTTCACATGAGAATTTGCATGTGTTTCACATGTGAATTTGCATGTGTTTCACATGAGAATTTGCTTGTGTTTCACATGTGAATTTGCATGTGTTTCACATGAGAATTTGCATGTGTTTCACATGTGAATTTGCATGTGTTTCACATGAGAATTTGCATGTGTTTCACATGAGAATTTGCATGTGTTTCACATGTGAATTTGCATGTGTTTCACATGTGAATCTGCATGTGTTTCACATGGGATTTTGCATGTGTTTCACATGTGATCTCATGTGTTTCACATGGGAATTCACATGTGATTCACACAAAAGTGTTCCAAAAGCACACATTTCCCATGTGCAAAACACATGTTCTACATGTGATTTTAACATGTTTTCATGTGTCACATGTGATTTTAACATGTGTTCACACATTAAATTTCACATGTGCAAAATCACACACATGTGATCACATGTGGCCACATGTGTATTGCACATGTGGCCACATGTGTATTGCACATGTGGCCACATGTGTATTGCACATGTGAGCATGTGTATTGCACATGTGCCCACATGTGTATTGCACATGTGAGCAGATGTGTTTTGCACATGTGAGCACATGTGTTTTGCACATGTGAAATACATGTGGCTATGTCAATGTCGTGTTGTTTCATCGTATGTCCAACATTACACAAATTACTGTAACCGGGTGAGTATTACAATGTAGAGTCATGACAAACAACATGTTTTTAAAGTTTAAAGATGCTTTAAAAAGGTTGAAAGAGTTTGCAGTGCTTACCTGTTAGCTCTTCATATCTGTGTTCTGGCTGTTGCTTACTTATTTGGTTTAAGTTATGGTTAATCATTTGCAGTTTTTGAGTTCATATAACAGTTTTTATTAAGTGAAATTAACTTTAAAAAATAATATGTTTAAAAAACTCATTTCGTTTAGTGACTTACACTGTTAGGTTTTACAGTGTATATACATAAAAAATAAAACAAACAAGGCTGAAATAAGAGGTTATGGGCTAAATAACCAAGGAGCACACATAGTAATAAAAAGTATATGCTTTGGATAAAGCCGTCCTCCTAATGCATACATGTTTCCACCTGGGTGGTCAACCTGGGGTTACATCATGTGTATATATAATACTTATGCCTTTGGAGACGCTTTTATCCAAAGCAACTTAAAGTGCATTACAAGCTGCTTATTATTTGTATCAGTATTTGTGTTCCCTGGGTTCAAACCCACAATGACCTTTTGCATTGCAAACGCAATGCTCTACCACGGAGTTATACATGAACAGCTCTAAGGCTCTGGAAGCAGAAAGGGTAGTCATGTTGTTTTTTGTGTTAATAAGAAAACAATTAAAACCCAGCAAAACCATACTTTGTAAGTATTAGTGACCATTTGTTTACGCACTGATAACAGGTAAAACATAACAGACACAGTGACAAATGCTTATAACTGTAATTATTTTATTACATACTGTAATCATATTATATTTGTTACTTTCAAAAGGTAAAAAAATCTATATTACATTACCGTGAAATATCATTTAATGCAAATGTAGCCAGGTTTAATAATAAGAAATCATATTTAGCTGTATAACCCAGTCACGAAAGGGTTAACTTTCATTTTGTATCTTTGATGGACTTGTGAGTGAGCCAATGGGTGAATTCTATGAGGCACTGAGCTGACCAATCAGTTGCCAGCTAGGCTCCGTTACGGTTACGCCTCTAGTTTTGCGTCACTACACGTTCTTTTGGCGCTTGCACTTGAGCATATGAGGTTGCGTTATCTGCTTGGTAAGATGTTCAAAACAATACGAAGTGAATTAAACAAGATCTGTTATCATTATGTATTATAATGATTATACTTTATTGTAATATAGAGTGTAAACGAAAGCAGTGCCTGAATCCACTGTTGTCACGGAGCTAAAGGCAGTGAATTCCGTTAAAATGGTGAGTTGTTTATCTAGGCATTTGAGTTTGCTAATATTCATGTTAACAGACCAGGCTTTTGCTGCCTATTTTTGTATTTTTCCTAGTCTGCTGAGTTTATGAGTTCGCTAGCATCTATGCTAATCTGTGTTAATGGGTGAATCAATGCAAAGGTGCTCATTTTGTAAAGCTAAAGGTGTAAACTACTGTGTGCATATGTAAATAAGGTAATTAGCCACAATAGGCAAGCAAAATACTGGGTAATGTCTTAAAACCATCAAGTTATTTCGATTGTGGGTTATAAAAGCAAATGCTAACTTCATACTGTTGCTAAATAGTTAGTTTGTTAAATAATGATGTTAAAAATTGATCTAATTGTGGTCACTGAAGCTTAAAGAGGTAATATTTTTAGTGCAGTCTTTCCACTGTTACCGGTGCAGAGGGGGACAAATAAGCACGCTAATGCTTTAGTGCTTCTAATTTAAAGTGATACAATTTGATTAATATTTACTTGTAATTCATGCAGTTTTAGTTTTCATACTGTCAATGTTACTGCTGTAAGGTTTCATAAAACTTGAATTTGAAATGTGTCTTATGAAGGATGCAATTTAAGAAAAATTTACTTTTGATACTAAGAGAAATTCTTATAGTTTTGATACCTGAGAAGAAACATAAGAGCTGTTGTACAACAAGAGAAAGATTTTTATATTGTGTTAAAGGTGTACTGAAATAATATTTTATTTTGTAGACGCCTGTAATAGTCCATTTATTCACTGAATGATAATTGAAAGAAATGATTTGGCCTTATTTATAGGTCAGGTTTTGGTAAAGAGTTGGAAACATCGTGCGGAGATCCTTTGCATGGGGTAATACAGATCCAGACGTCCATCCAGAGATTCATTGATTCCCAGTCCGCGTGGCTGGGTGGCGAGCCAACCGTGTTTGAGAATGAATCAAGTTGTTTTGGACAAACTGCCCGGATCATCCTCTTCATCTTCGTTGTGGTAGGACAAACACTAACTCAAACTGAAAAAAAAGGGCCCCAACGGTGAAATTGAATTCTTGTCAACCAAGGCAAGTCGAACCGAGAACGAACTGAGCTCAAAGAAACTGAAAAGAGAGGGTTTTGTTTTGTTTATGTGCGCACTTTATTATTTTAGTTTGTTATTTTTCACAAATGTGTTTTTTTTTATTGTATGTATGTTCCACCTGTGAATTTAATACAGGTTGTCTAAACCATTCTGGTGTGGTACTTCTTTCATAATTGACATTCAATTCTCAGGCTCTTAACAATTTAGCATCTTCTGATTCTGGTCCAACTACGATTACTTTAGAGTACCAAACCTATGTGCATTATTTCTACTACCTCGTAAGAAAGGGTTACATTCTTGGCGAGCCAGCCAGGAGCCAGAGACATTGAATATCAATATTGAAAGAATACACTAAATGGATTTCATACAGAAGTCAGGTGTTAAAATTCCAAATGCAGTGATCGTTAGTGGGGTAACCCAGGTAGCAGATCAGGATGATCAGGTCGTTGACTTCCTTAGGGAGTATGGTTCCATCGAAGAAGTTCTTCTCGTTGATGATTGTAAATCAGATTTTTACCAAAACCTGATCGTTGAGTTTTCAAGTGGTTCAGCTTTAGTGGACTTAGAGCCACTTTTGCCATACACACTAGGGTTGTGACAATTAATCGGGCAAATGCGCATTTTCTCAATGAATGAATTTGAATGAATTACGGTGAAATGCAGGCACATCCAAAAGCCAGGGGGCGCTCTCGCTTAGAAACACCATTTGTGCCACAGAAGAAGTAGTATACCAAACACTATTCCAGGAAATGTCTAAAGGAATATTTATATCGCTGTTCTTCAGATTGTTTCAGGTATTTTCATGATAATAAAGAATATTTTAAATGATTGTGTTTGACGAGTGTTGCTTTTTTAAATGCACGTTATAGACGAGTCAAACTTGTAGTGATTTTAGATTGATAAGGACTTCCTACTGATCACGGAGCCGTAGTTCATGCACAAGCTGTGCATGAAACACTGAATCGGAGCCTTACGATTCAGAATCGATTTCAGACAGGTCTTTTTAATGGGAGCGCGATGCATCGATGCACATCCCTAATACACACACACAGTACAGGGGGATCCATGTATTAAATATGTTGTAAAGGCATTAAGCAGTGTTTACACTACGCAGATTGGCAGTAATGCTACAAAAACTTATCTAACTGAGTTAAGAGGCTTAGCCAGGCTAAGTGGCAAAGACTATGGGGAGGTGTTGAAAGAGATGATGTCTCAGATTGGTGAAGATATTGAAGCTATGAAACCCGTAGATTTAGAAGTTTCCCCTTCACATGTTGAGACCCCAGTTGTGAACCTTCAACCCCCTACCCCTAAAGATCAACAGCCCCTAGTCTCACTTTTGAATCCCCCACGGGCAGGAAATTGCTTAGATGCCAATGATTCAGTCCTGTTCACTAATGGAGGGAAAGCTCCGTCCCTTTCAGTGAGTGACATAAACCCAGCAGAGATACAGAAGGTGGTGGTTGAGCATATTGTAAGGAGTGAAGGTGTTAGCCCACACTTGCAATCTCCAGTAAGGCTTCGTTCCTTTTCTGGAAAGATTCCTAGACCCAGTAACGAAGCTGATTATGACACTTGGCGCTCACATATTGAACTTCTGTTAAGTGATCCTAGCATGTCCCATCTTCAGATCTCAAGAAAAATTCTCGAATGTCTACTTTCGCCTGCAGCAGTGCTACGGCCTGGGTCTCCCCCCATCGCTTACCTGCAGCTCTTGGACTCAGCCTTTGGTACTGTTGAGGATGGGGAAGAACTCTTTGCCCAGTTTATGAACACCCTTCAAGACCCAGGTGAGAAACCCTCCACTTATCTTCATCGATTGCAATTAGCATTGAACCTAGCTGTCAGAAGGGGTGGGGCTGCACCGGCCGATGTAGATAAACTCCTACTCAAACAGTTCTGTAGAGGATGCTGGGACAATTCTTTACTTTCTTGCCTGCAACTTGAGCAGAAGAAAAGCAACCCCCCTTCATTTGCTGACCTCTTGCTGTTACTAAGGACAGAAGAAGATAGACAGTTAGCAAAAGCTAGTCGTATGAAAAAAGACATTGGCACCACCAGGCAACGTGGCCAGCTTCAGCTCCAAAGTGCGTGGGCCTGTTCAGAGTCAAAAGAGAAATCAGAGGTCAGTCTCGGTGTTATTGAGGATCTTGGGAGGCAAGTAGCCAGTTTACAAAGCCAATTAACCTATTTGATGGCACAGAGAAAGACAAAGGGGACTGATAACATGGGTGCAGCAGGGAAAAGTCCAGGCAAAGTACAAAAACCAGACCGTGCTAACACAGACATGATGAAACAGGCCAAGAAAAAGCAGACTAACAGACCCAGGCCTTGGTACTGCTTTAACTGTGGGGAGGATGGGCACATTGCCCCAGTTTGCACAGACAGGGCAAATTCTGCTTTAGTAGCTGAAAAGAAAAAACAGAGGAGAAGCAGCACAAGTGGGATGCACAAAACAGTCTCAACTTGCCTTTAAACAACTAGCAGTTCCTGTTGGGGGACAAACAGGGACTGAAGAGAGTCAACAACGTCCCTCAGATGTAAACGGTAAAGACAAGGCTGAATTATGTACTAATCTGAAACATTCAAGTAAGAACTACCCTTTTAAACTCCCTAAGGGGTTGGTTGGTACCAAGAGTACCGCTAAAGTTAACATAAAAGGTAAAGAAGTCAGCTGCCTACTGGATACCGGTTCACAAGTAACAACAGTTCCCCGGTCATTTTATGAACAGCACTTTCCAGAACAGGAGATTAAGCCACTACATGATCTATTGGAGGTGGAAGGAGCGAATGGACAGTCCGTACCCTACTTGGGTTACATAGAAATGACAGTAACTTTTCCAAAAGAGTTTATTGGAGCGTCAATGGATGTAAATACACTCGCTTTGGTTGTTCCTGACATTCGAGCCGCGTCACAGTCTCTTGTGCTTATAGGCACCAATACGCTGGATGTACTGTATGACATGTATTTCGAAGCTGGATTGACACGCCATCAACCAATCTCACATGGATATAAAGCGGTTCTTAAATGTCTTGAGCTTAGACAAAAACAGACCAACAACAGTCAACCCAGTGTAGTAACATTGCAAGGCAGAAGTTCTAAAATCATTCCAGCTGGTGAAACTGTAGTAGTTGAGGGAGTTGCTGTAGCTTATTGCTTGCAGAATGAGAAGTTTGTAGTCATTGAGCAGCCATCATTACCCTACTTACCGGGTGGCTTGCTGGTAACAGCTAGCTTAGTCGACATTCCCCAGCAGCGGCCCTATAAGCTACCAGTGGTCATCAGTAATGAGTCTAACCATGATAAAGTCATTCCTGCTAAATGTGTGATTGCAGAGATAAGTACTTACCAGAGCATCTTGTTACGGGAGCACAGTGTAGTTAAACAATCTGAACCCCTCTCACAGTCACCAGAGGCACAGTCGAACAACAAGCACGACTTAAACTTCAATTTCGGTGAGTCCCCAATTCCATCTGAATGGAGAGAACGCATCACTCAGCAACTCAACAACATGCCCGAGGTGTTTGCACAACATGACTTGGATTTTGGCAGAACAGATAAGGTGGCACACAACATAAAACTCTCAGATGAAACTCCTTTTAAACAGCGTGCAAGACCAATACACCCACAAGATATCGAAGCTGTTCGCAAACACATTCAGGAGCTTCTTAATGCAGAAGTCATCCGAGAGTCAGAGTCACCGTTTTCTTCACCAATAGTAGTGGTTAGGAAGAAGAATGGCCAAGTCCGGTTGTGCATAGACTACAGGCGTCTGAATCCCAGACCATAAAAGATGCATACTCTCTCCCAAAGCTGGAAGACACATTCTCAGCGCTCAGTGGTTCCCAATGGTTCTCCGTTCTTGATTTAAAGTCTGGTTATTACCAGATTGAAGTTGAGGAAGCAGACAAACCCAAGACAGCATTCGTGTGTCCGCTTGGCTTATGGGAATTTAACCTAATGCCTCAGTGGGTGACTAATGTACCAAGCACTTTCCAAAGATTAATGGAAAAGTGCATGGGGGACATGCATTTAAAAGATGTTCTAGTCTTTATTGACGACTTGATTGTGTTTTCAAAAACTCTAGAAGAGCATGAAGCAAGGCTGATGAAGGTGCTCACACGCCTTAGAGAGTTTGGGTTGAAATTATCACCTGAAAAGTGTGTCTTCTTCCAGACGTCAGTCCGTTATCTTGGGCATGTAGTTTCCAGGAATGGAGTCGAGAGTGATCCTGAGAAGATTGCTGCTCTTAAGACTTGGCCGGTCCCAAAAAACCTGCGAGAGCTGAGATCTTTTCTTGGGTTTTCTGGGTACTACAGGAGGTTTGTTAAGGGCTACTCTAACATCGTTAAGCCACTCCACAATCTAACCTCTGGTTACCCACCTTCTCATAGGAAATTAAAGTCAGATGAGAAAGCGGGTCAGTACCGCAACCCAAAAGAGGTCTTTGGAAGTCGCTGGACACCTGCTTGCCAGCAGGCATTTGACCTGGTGATTGAGAGCCTTACCTCCGCCCCTGTGTTAGGTTTTGCTGATCCCCAGAAGCCCTATGTACTCCACACCGATGCAAGCACCACTGGACTCGGTGCTGTTTTGTATCAGGAACAGGAGGGTCAGTGTCGAGTCATAGGCTATGCAAGCAGAGGGTTGTCAAGGAGTGAGAGTCGATATCCAGAACACAAGTTGGAATTTTTAGCACTCAAGTGGTCGGTGACAGAAAAGTTCAGTGATTATCTTTACGGCAACCACTTCACTGTTGTAACTGACAGCAATCCGCTTACATACCTACTGACCTCAGCAAAACTTGATGCGACAAGCTGTAAGTGGCTGGCAGCACTGTCCACTTTCTCATTCAAACTTCTCTATCGTCCAGGAAAGCAAAATGGCGATGCAGATAGACTGTCCCACAGACCTCATGGGGAGCTGGCTGATGATCTTAAATCTCAAAAAGAGAGAGAGCGCATAAGACAGTTTACTCAGGGTCACCTCTCTGATCCAGAAAATATAGATGCAGTAGATCAAGCTGTTGTGCAAGCAATCTGTGAGAGACAGCTCATTTACAGTGTCAGTTATGATGGCCAAGATTCTTCAGATGCCATTGCTTTAGTTGAGACTCTTGCCATTTCAGCTAGTGCTGTGCCTGACAGTTATGGGCAAGAAGATCACATTGGTGGGTTGCCAGTTATCCCCCACCTAACTGAGGCAGAGATTGCGAGTAAACAAAGAGCTGATCAAAGTATAAAGCATGTCATTTCCCAGATGGAGCAGGGAGAAAAACCACCCCCAACCTTACGACATGAACTCACTGAGCTTCCACTGTTGTTGAGGGAGTTAAACCGTCTTGAACTCCGTAATAACATCTTGTATCGGAGGCGCCAAGTAGGCTCTCAGACCTTTTATCAGTTAGTGCTCCCAGCTGAACTGCGTGACCCAGTTTTGACCAGCCTACACAATCATATGGGTCATATGGGCATTGACCGTACACTGGATCTTGTAAGGACCAGATTCTTTTGGCCAAAAATGGCTGTGGATGTTGAGAGAAAAGTCAAAACATGTGGCAGGTGCATAAGGAGGAAGGCACTACCTGAGAGGGCTGCGCCTTTGGTCAACATTAACACCACCAGACCCCTTGAGCTCCTCTGTATGGACTTCCTCTCCCTTGAACCTGACAAAAGTGGGACCAAAGACATACTGGTGATCACAGATCACTTTACTAAGTTTGCGGTTGCCATACCAACACCTAACCAAAAGGCCCGCACAGTGGCAAAGTGTCTGTGGGAGAACTTTATGGTGCACTATGGAATGCCAGAAAAGTTGCACAGTGATCAGGGACGGGATTTCGAGTCCCGCACAATAAAAGAGCTTTGTCAAGTGGCTGGCATACACAAAGTAAGAACAACGCCATACCACCCTAGGGGCAACCCCGTTGAGCGATTTAATCGCACCTTACTAGACATGCTAGGTACTCTTGAAAGCCCAGAGAAATCTCATTGGCGTGATTTTGTAAAACCCCTGGTCCACGCCTATAATTGCACCAGGAATGAGGTGACAGGATTCACACCATATGAACTGATGTTCGGACGTCAGCCTCGTCTGCCGGTTGATTTAGCGTTTGGATTGCTAGTGCAAGGGGGTCAGCAAACATCACACGCAGAGTATGTGCAAAACCTTAAGTCACGACTTGAAGACAGCTACAAGATCGCAATTGAAAATGCTGCAAAGATAGCACACAAGAACAAAGTGAGGTATGACAGGCATGTGAGCGCTTCGGACTTGGAAGCTGGAGACAGAGTATTGGTCAGAAATGTTCGCATTCGAGGAAAACATAAGATTTCAGACAAGTGGGAGTCAATTGTCCATGTAGTGGTGAGGAGAGCAGGTACCCTGCCCGTCTATACAGTCAAACCTGAAAATCAGGATGGTCCTTTGAGAACACTGCATAGGGACTTACTCCTACCATGTGGTTACTTACCTACAGAGGTCAACAAGGCGCCTAATTAGATGCCCACAAGACGCAGGCCAGCAACCCGTGCAAATCCTATTGTAGATGAGAATCACTTCTCAGAGGAGGAAGATGAAATCATTCCAGTTTACTATTTCAGAGAACCCTCAAATGCTCAGTTTCCCACACTCCACAACCGTCTAGTGCAGCCTGATCCAACTATGTCTATTGTGCAGGATAAACCGCATACTGAACCTTCAAGCAATTGTCCTGTTGAGAGTCCAGTAAATGCTCAAAATGTTGATTGCACTCCTGAAATTAACAAGCCACCTGATATGTCCAATGGTGCCTCAGACAGTCCCCTTATACTGAATGATCCTAACTGTCACCACTACGACACTGAGGACCTACTTACCAAAAGAGTCATGCTTGATGAACAAGTTGATGAAAGCGTTATGACCGAAAGTAACTTACCTGCTAGTAAAAATCCTGTGGTGGAACAAAACTTACCTGATGAGGACATCCAAGTTGAGCAGCTTCCAGTGTTCTCTGACATGTTAGAGAGTGAAAAGGAGATGAGTTGCAATGGAAGTAAAGAGCCAGAAGATGAAATAAAGGATACAACAGTCAGGAGATCAGAGCGGAACCGTCAGCCGTCAAAGAGACTTGACTATGCTGAACTTGGAAACCCCTTTGTCACTGTAGTTAAATCGTTCTTTCAGGGATTAACCACAGCTGTGGCTGACATTTTAAGTGAGGGTGAAGACTCTCATCCTTCTGTCCTGTACCCTGAGATACAAACAGTTTAACCATTGCCATGTACAGGGACGCACATGAGTTCAAAGGGGGAGAGTGTAGCCAGGTTTAATAATAAGAAATCATATTTAGCTGTATAACCCAGTCACGAAAGGGTTAACTTTCATTTTGTATCTTTGATGGACTTGTGAGTGAGCCAATGGGTGAATTCTATGAGGCACTGAGCTGACCAATCAGTTGCCAGCTAGGCTCCGTTACGGTTACGCCTCTAGTTTTGCGTCACTACACGTTCTTTTGGCGCTTGCACTTGAGCATATGAGGTTGCGTTATCTGCTTGGTAAGATGTTCAAAACAATACGAAGTGAATTAAACAAGATCTGTTATCATTATGTATTATAATGATTATACTTTATTGTAATATAGAGTGTAAACGAAAGCAGTGCCTGAATCCACTGTTATCACGGAGCTAAAGGCAGTGAATTCCATTAAAATGGTGAGTTGTTTATCTAGGCATTTGGGTTTGCTAATATTCATGTTAACAGACCAGGCTTTTGCTGCCTATTTTTGTATTTATCCTAGTCTGCTGAGTTTATGAGTTCGCTAGCATCTATGCTAATCTGTGTTAATGGGTGAATCAATGCAAAGGTGCTCATTTTGTAAAGCTAAAGGTGTAAACTACTGTGTGCATATGTAAATAAGGTAATTAGCCACAATAGGCAAGCAAAATACTGGGTAATGTCTTAAAACCATCAAGTTATTTCGATTGTGGGTTATAAAAGCAAATGCTAACTTCATACTGTTGCTAAATAGTTAGTTTGTTAAAGAGCACCAATTATGCTAATAAATTGGCACGTTAGCACGTTATTGCAATATCCCATAGTACATACATGTTATTAAAACTTGAACTAATGCATTGTGAGTCTTATAAATTGCTAACATACCTCACCGATTTCCCACTGTCTGGAAAACGCTCGGTTTAGTTCCTGTCTCCGCCTCCCAAAATGTCTAGTGTAATCGGATTGGTCAGATGACTACTCAACTGTTATTGGTTAGCTGGGTTCGGCGTGTGTTTGAAAGGTTACGCCCCTGACTACGCGTGGGTTGACACAGATTCTGACTGAGAGTCACAGCCTCAGAGGCAACGTAAACAAGCGCTATATTTCTCTATAAACGATGGTGTCTGTACTGCCTTACCACTTCAAGCTCGATCCAGAGAGTTCAGACGGCCGTTACGATATAAACGATCTCCGTCAATGAATGCGATTGGATTTAACTTTTTTAGGTGTCCTTAGCTCTGCCAGAATGCTAAACGAAGACGAAAATGTGTTGCAAAGACATCCAAAAGGTAATTATAACGTACTACATAACTATATGGAAACACCAAATGTAGCACATAGAAAGTATTTGTTGAAATGATTATAAAACGATTTCACTTGGTAATTTCTACATTATTTTACTCTAGTAAAATTTATTATAAAAGACTGCTTACATACTCTATTACTGTGCAAACTATATGGAAACACCAAATGTAGCACATATAAAGTATTTGTTGAAATGATTATAAATCGATTTCACTTGGTAATTTCTACATTATTTTACTATAGTAAACTTAATTATAAAATACTGCTTACATACTATTTTACTGTGCAAACTATATGGAAACACCAAATGTAGCACATATAAAGTATTTGTTGAAATGATTATAAAACGATTTTACTTGGTAATTTCTACATTATTTTACTATAGTAAACTTAATTATAAAATACTGCTTACATACTATTTTACTGTGCAAACTATATGGAAACACCAAATGTAGCACATATAAAGTATTTGTTGAAATGATTATAAAACGATTTTACTTGGTAATTTCTACATTATTTTACTATAGTAAACTTAATTATAAAATACTGCTTACATACTATTTTACTGTGCAAACTATATGGAAACACAAAATGTAGCACAAAGAAAGTATTAATTGAAATGAATGTTAGTTCTACATTTTACTATGGTAAACTTTATTATGAAAGACTGTGCTACAGTATGTTTTTACTTACTAGGTTTTAAGGAGAATGCAACAGGTTCCAGGGCCTCTTACCTGCGTGATTCATCATCCAGGTTTTGCACAAATTGTCTAAATCCCTACACACAGAACATTTATTGTACCGACTATAAGCCTTTATGGCGCAGGACTAGAGTAAGTTTTATTACATTTTTAAACCAATAACACTTATGGTAGAGAAATTTTGAGTGTTTTATCTTAAGCTTAGTATAAATGTTTTATATAAAGCATACTTTTAATGTGTTATATTGTTGAGGTCTAAATGAATTAAGTTGTCTCTCTGTTGCTTGCCATGACAGTGTTTTTCCACAGCTAGGCCTGGAGGAGATAAGGGTGTCCTTGGTAAGGATAGCGAAATAGTTGTATGATGTGTTAGAGAACAAAGACACTGAGTTTTACCACCCATGGGAGGATTTATGTACCAGCTTGGAATGTTATAGAGATAAAGCCACAGCATCACCAAGTTGTCATGAGTTATGAGAAGGAGCTAAGGGGCCTAAAGGCAGGAGTCTGCTGAGCATTGGGATAGTACAGAGTGAAAGAAAGGCAGGGCTACTGGACCACTATATAATATACTGAAAAACTCAGAACGGGGTCATTGTCATAGTCATTGTGATCATCATTTTACCAATGCAGGTGTATACACCCTATGACCAGTATTGTGTTTCAAGCTGTCTGACACAATTCTTTAATAAAATACTTTGAAGAGAATTTTACATCTCAACCGTCTCTGATTCTCCTGAAAAAATCCACGACATTTTGGCGCTGCGAGCAGGGTTACAAGAGAGAACATTGGACAACCGAGTGGGATCGTTCAGAGGCCGTTCACGGTCGGGGGGAGATGTTCTCCAACCTGAGTCGATTGTTTCGTCTTTGTGGGTGTTAAACTGCTAAGGCTGGCCAGCCGCTTGCTTCTTAAATTAAGGTAAGCAAAGCGTTATGGCATTTTTTCACCTGCATTGATGGGATTTTTGACTCTGTTTGGAAAACACAGACAGCCTGGCGTTTTCATTTGAATTCCTTAATTCTCTCTGTAACTCATAAACGAACTAGTATTGCGATTAATGAGAAGGGACTTGTGGATGATATTACAAGATAAATTATCTCTAATAGGGAAACCTGGTCTTCCGAGTAAAGTGTACTCTTATCTGAGGGTCAAGAGGACCCGGCTGTGAAACAGTTGATGGAAAATAATATTAACATAGCCAAGAGGGCGTTGACTGTTAATAGCCAAGAGGGCATTTAATTATACAAAATTTTGTTGATTTTATGGACTCAAACTAAAACAGTAATTTTGAAACTAAATTTTGTAAAGCCAGTGGGCTGATTTAAATAAGAGTATCTGAGATGAGTACGGATATATCTTTTTAAAGGAAAGAAAAACCAGTGGGTTGATTGTGAGCAGTTTCTTGGTGTAACTGGTTAAGTTACGAAACAAAGTGAGATAAGAGAGAAGATTTTTGTTGAGGGAGAACCAGTGGGTTGCTTAAATGAGTATTTGAGAGTAATTTATCGATGAACTATGATACTATAAATTGCTCTGTGAAACAAATACGAAGAGTTTGCATAGTTTATGTTCCAAGGAGCTTAGAACGTGCAAACGAGGGTGAGCGAGAGAGTCTGGAGTGAGGGAAAAACCAGTGGGTTGCTTGAGTGAGTGTTTATGAGTGCCTCTATCGATGAACTATGATACTATAGAGAGCTCACTGATATGGACACAGTGTTCAAGGGTGCTTTATCGATGAACTATGATACTATAAAGTATTCTTTGAGACGAACACAGTGTTTAAGGGTAATTTATCGATGAACTATGATACTATAAATTACTCTATCAAATAAACACGGGAGAGACAAGGGAAAAAGCTTCGGTCCAACTTAAAGTTAAAAAAGTGTTTATTAATTGTTGCATGGTAAGGATTTACCATACGTGAATTGTTTTAGAACAACCCAAGAGGATTTCTGCATTTTATTCAACCCATATGAGGATTTTGATTTTGAAAGTTAGGGGTAAGAGTTATCCTGTGTGAAAAATATTGTCCATGATTGAATGTCAGTTGTTACTGAAAAAATAGAATTTTGGTGGAACCTGAAATCTCTATCTAATATTGAAAAGTCATTATTGAGTGTATTTGATTTGACAAAAGAAAAGTTAACAGAAGGGAGTTTAACAATTAAAAGGGAAGCCTCTGAGATCAATACAGTTACGTCTGCATTTAAAATAGCCCAATTAATCAGAGAGATCTTTTGTGTTAGTTTTAGTTGGCCTGAGATAAGAAGTTTGTCCAGTTGTAAGATTAATGTGTCAAAGACAATTGTGGGATATAGAGAACTGAGCATTGTAAGTGCTAAGTTTAAGTTTGAATCAAATCTTAAAAGTGGTTGTGTGACAAATACAGTGATAGGTGAAGAGGAGATCATTTACATACTTGTGGGACCCTTTGTGATTTATTCCAGTGGCCTGACTGGAACATTTTATAGTACAGAGAAGTGCATTGATTTCTTGTTAAATAACTAAAGCAAACTACCATTCAGTGTAACATGGAAGCAGCAACTAAAGAATTAGAGCGTGCTATCACTGTGGCCCCGGTAGAATGGTGTAACTTACAAGACAAAGGCTTTGATGGTAAAGCATTGGCTAAGTGGTGTAATGATCTAAAATGGTACACCAGAAGTAACAAATATAAGAAAGGAGAGCAGCCTCCCTTTCACTGGCCAGAACAGGGAACGTGGAATAAAGAAAAAATTAAGAGTATGAAAATTTGGATGACTAATTATATAGCTAATCAGGATTTGAAAACCAAGAAAGATGGAAAGAAGAAAAAGAGAAAAGCTTTGTTAGATGGAATGGAATTGTGGGAAAAAGCTAGAGGTTGCTGGAGTAAGGAAGCTGAAAGAGTGATGGCTGATAGAGAAGACATCAGAGTTCAAGAGCTGGCAAAGCACAACGAAAGAACAGAAAAGACAAGATTGCTAGAACAGCCAGTAGACACTGCAAACCAATTACCTGTGGTAACTAAAACAGTTAAGCCACCGCCCTATGCACTGCCCTCTGCCTCCCTCAATCCATGTCCCCCATTCACCACACACACAAACTGCCCTCCCTTTCCCACTCTCTCTGAGAGTCACCCTCCCTTTCCCACTCTCTCTGAGAGTCACCCTCCCTTCACTGCTCACACTCCAGCCCCAACCACCCCTGTTGCTTCACCAAATGCTAGCACACTGTATCCAGTTATTAAAGGAATTATGCAGCTTAAAGGGGAAGTAGAAGTTGAGGGAAATGTGGAACTGTATGATGAGAGATAGCAAAAGAAAGAGTGCTTAAGCAACAAAAGGTCAGGGCATTGCAGGCTATGGAACAGAGAAAGCGAGAAACTGATGACTGGTTAAATATGAAAATGGCACAAGAGTACCCAGCCTCTAAAGGTGGTATAGATATGACAAAAATTACAGGACCTGATGGATTAAGAACTTACAGAGCTAAGATGTTGGTAGAGGAGAGAAACAGAGAATTGGAGTATAGGGACACATTAGCTTTAGACTTTGACCCAATAGAGGAAAGATCCCCATTATTGAAAAGCACCCCTAGAGGTAAAATAAATGAACAAGGTGTGAGTGTATTTCCGTTGCATATTGAAGGGAAAACAGCTGTGTATGTCCCATGGGCTCATAGGGATTTAGAGACTATAATAAATCTGTTGCCAAGTTTAAGAGATGGTGCTGGTCCCTGGATCGGTGCGTTGGAGAAAGAGACGCAAGGTACAAGATTGGCGGTGGGTGACATAAAAGCCTTACTGGCAAAAATCACTAGTTTGAGGGAAATGGAGGATGTGTTGTGGTCAGCAGGTATGGGACAGAGTGTGGTTTCGTCTGATTTTGACGGCCAGGCTCTTGACTGTTACAGAGGCAGACTTTGGGGTGCCTTGAGAACTGAGTTCCCTGTCAAGTTTGACAGCACCAAACTGACCCCCACTGCACTGGGTCAGGAGGACTGTGCACTGTGGATTGCTAAAAACATGCAAACTTGGAGAGGGCAGGGGCTGAGAAAAGATCCCACTGACCCAAGAGACTTTGAAACCAGACTGTTCAGAAAGGAACTGCTGGACGCACTGCCAGTGTCTGTGCAAAACAAACTGAGTGACACCCCAGGGCTAGATGCAATGCCACACAGCCAGTGGGTGGAGACCCTGAAACACCATGCCTCCAAACACCAGAAACACGAAAGAGACTTAGAGCAACAAGCTAAAGAGACTGAACGAAAGCTGGCTCAAGTTAGCCTGGAAGAAAAGAAAAGACACAAAGACATTAGTAAGGCCCCCAGGGTAACCTATGTAGTGGGATGGGCAGGGTCATATGAGTCAGCGAGCCACTCTCAGGGCGAAATGGTTGCAACACACCCTCCTAACATGTCTGAAAAGGTAGCAGATCTGCCAAAACAAGCTGCGGATCAAACCCAAAATCAGAACCCATGGCAGCACCCCCATGGCGCAGCCCCGTCTCAACCAGTAGTTGTGAATGTAATGGCACCTAGTTGACAGAGTAGAGGAATTAATTTTTGAAGATGGCCAAGGGGCAGAGGAAGGGGATATTTTCAGAACAGGGCATCCGCTGATCTGGGTCCATATTTCGGGCAAAACAATGTTTGCTGGGGATGTGGGGAAAATACTCATGCTAGGCGTGACTGTCCAAAAAACCCATGAAAGCAATAGGGGTGTTCGGAGGGTCCAATTAACCAACAGGTAGCATTATCCATAAATGATTGGGAAGAACCTAAATTAACATGCATAATTAATGGAGTGAAAATTGAATGTTTAATTGACACCGGGGCTACAGTACATGCAGCTCAATTGATCCAAAATTGGTACCTGGGGTTGTTGCATCACAATCATCTGTTAGAACAATGGGATTCTCTGGAAAAAGGAAAAACTGTTGTAAATCAATTTCTGATGGCACCTCAGGTTCCGATCACATTAATTGGAAGGGACATTTTGTGTAAATTAGATGATACCATCAAAACCGCACCACAGGGATTAACATTGCAGTGTCTAACCAAAATAACTAAACAGAAATTAACCCCTTTAATTAGACCAGAAGTATATTGGATTGGGAAATTAGAAAAAAAAAAATGATGGCGGCTGCCAGAGAAAAAACTAAAGATTTTCAGGGACGAAAGCCAAAGATTTGACGGTCACTGTACAATGAAATATTGCCTCAAAGGAGAGGATTTAAAGTATGAACAAAGATTCAAATTAGGAGAATAAATTTAGTTGAGAAGTGAAAGAGTGTTGTTTTGTGAGGCTAGAGTAGCAGTGAGGATCAGCAGTTGTAAGCTAGATAATTTTGCTTTGGAAGGAAGCCACCCCAATGTGACAGTGTGGGTGTGGGGAAATCATAGGGCTAGGGACCTAGAACCTTATGTGAAAAAGCCATATTCCATTGAATGGGAAGAAGGAGAGAAAGGCTGGATGGAGAACAGGGAGCTAGGTTGGTATCTAATTCCATAAGAAATGACTTAGACAGGTATACAGCAGAAGCAAATAATTTTACAGGACAGCAGCACAAAGGAGCAGGTAATTGTATTGTTTAACCAATTGCTAAAAGATAAGCTAGTTATCCCGAGAGATGAGAGGGAGTAGGGTTGAAATATGTAGATGATATTTTGACAGCACACAACAACAGAGAGGGGTTTGATAAATTAACAGACAGTTTTGAACAGTGGATAAAAAGTATCAAAATAAAAGCTGATATTGGCTAAAACCAGTGTACAATACCTAAAAAGAGTAATCTTTGAAGGGCAAAATTTAATTTGTGACAAACACCACAGAACCATGCTTGACTATCCATGTCAAAACACAGTGAAGCAAATGATGGCATTAATGGGAGCCACAGGGTGTTGTAGTTCATACCAGAGTTATTACCAGAATATGCCAGTAGGGTCAAGTAATTTAGGGAATTAAAATGTAAGGACATGGGAAAAAATCTGACAGATGTTGTTATATTGTAGAGAAGACACACCGCAGGTTTGTATGACAGAAGGCATTGAAGAGATGAAACTGAGAGCAGATTTGGGTTACGAAGGGGATCCTGGTTACAAGCATTTGTTTGTTGCTATAAAAATTAGATAGGTCAGAGTTGCATGTGATACAGTGTGATCCTGGGAGATCCAGTGACTGACAGATTTAAAGTTTTGAGGTGTAAGAGGATGAGACATGGGCACATGTCTGCCCAGTGTGCAGAGTTAATGGTTTTAATTGAAGCATGTGAAATTGGATAAGGTATGGAAATCAATGTAAATACTGATATGTGGTGAAAATGGGTTTAAGAGAAGTAATGGCCACCCAGTTAAACATCTTACAGAGATTACACAACTATTTGAGGCAATACAAAAACCAGCTAAAGTAATTGTAATTAAGTGTGCTGCACACACAAAAGGAGATTCATTTATTGACAAAGGAAATGAAAAAGCGGATGAGGAAGCAAAATTAGGAGCAGCAAAACCAGAGCGAGCTGGAACCATGTCCATGGTAGTGACAAGGTCAGGTAAAAACAATGAAAGTGAACAGGTGAGCATTTCCGCAGACGTAACTGTAGATGAAATCAGAGACATGCAAAATGCAGCGTAACAAATTGAAAAGATGGAGTGGCAAAGCAGAGGTGTTGTCAATGTAAAAGGTTTGTGGAGAACAGACCATCAACAATTAGTAATTCCATCTAGAATGGAGAAAATGGTAATGATGAACGCGCATGGTAGTGAACATTGCGCAAGGGGGGAGATGATAGATAAGATTTTAAGACAACAGGGTTTCTGGTTTATCAATATGCAAAACAAAATTAGCGAATTTTTGTCAGAGTGTGACATATATATGAAAAGAAATGTCAAACCAGCAGTACATCCAATGTGTCTGTTTCCAAGTGTGGAAGGACCATTTGTGCATTTAGTGATGAATTTTGTAGATATGATCCACCCAATTAAGGAGAAAATGTGTTTTTTAGAGATGGACAGAAGCTTATCCAGTGTGAACGCAGAGTGCGCAAGCAGTGGCTGGAGCACTTAAGAGGGAAGTGGTCCCAAGATTTGGGCTTCCCAAGGTATTGCAGGCAGATAATGGACCAGGATTTCAGGCCAACCTGTTGAGAAAAGCACTTGCTAGGGTAGGAATAACCCAAAAATTTGGATCAGTAGATCATCCACAGTCTCAAGGGGCGGTTGAGAGGTGTAATGGCATACTTAAAATCAAAAATAGCCAAAATCTGTGCACAGACTAAACTAAATTGGGTTCAGGCCTTACCAATAGCGCTCATGGCCATAAGATCTAGTACTAACAACGAAACGCGTTTATCCCCTCATGAAATGGTCACAGGGAGACCAATGTTCAAAGCTAATCAAAATGAAGTGAATTTGGAGCATGAGGAGGATCTAAAAAATAAAATTAATGAATATATTGCTGAACTAATGAGAAACCATGAAGCTATTTTACAGATTGAAAGCAGGCCCAGAGAGACACCTGGTGACGAAGAAACTGCAAAACCTTTTCCTGTAGAAACCTGGGTGTAGATCAAAGTTTACTAGCGTAAGTGGGATGAACCCAGACGAGAAGCCCCGTATGAGGTCACAGAAGCTAGCCCAACATCTGTTAAGGTAAAATGTTCCAAATTGTGGTATAATACTCATTGCTTCCAGGTACCAGAGAAGACGACCGCCGGCGACTGTCTCCATGTCATTATGTTGAAATAACCATATGATAAATAAACACTGTAACCGTATTTTTTAGATAGTGATGTGATGAACCATAGAAACTGGATTTGGAGATCATAATGAATGGGTAATGTATGATCAAAGCATTTAAGGATATGGAGGATGAAGATTGCATGAATGTTGTTTATTTGTTTCTAATAAAGAAAATGTTTCTCCCACCAAATATACAGGCCTATAAGAATAATTATACATGTTTTAAGATAACCATTTCACAGATGGGTGGTGCCAAAGAGAAATTGATGTTACAAATGACAAAGAGGAATACAAAGCAAACTGGTTTGTAGGCCAGACCACAGAAAGGGCAGACGTATGGTGAATGTGTGTTGACATGAATTTAAGGCCAAGTTTGAGAGTAAATTGGAAGGGAACCTGTACCCTTGTACAATTAATAATGCCATTTCAAATGTTTTCAATACCTGATTTTGGGAGCCTACATGATAAAATAAGTGTTAAGAGTATTAACAGACAGAAAAGAAATCTGCCTGGTGGATCTTATGATAATATGTGTATATAGAATGTACAGTATATAGATGCCATAGGGGTTCCAAGGGGGGTGCCAGATGAATACAAAGTGAGAAATCAGATTGTTGCAAGTTTTGAGTCAATTCTTTTCTGGTGGTCAACCCTCAATAAAAATGTGGATTGGATTAATTAATTGTATTACGTTAAGGGGATAACAGAACAAATGGGACTAACGTCACTGATGGCACAACAAAACAGGCTGGCATTAGATATGTGGTTGGCTGAAAAGGGGGGTGTTTAAAAAATTATAGATAATGGATGCTGAAAATTTATTTCTGATAATACTGCCCCTGATGGGAGCATTATAAGGGCATTAGAAGGTTTGACCGCCTTGTCAAATGAATTGGCTGAGAACGCTGGAATAGATGACCCATTTACAAAAATGATGGAAAAGTGGTTTGGAGAGTGAAGTACACTGATAACTTCTTTACTGATGTCAACTGCTGTAGCTGTTGCTATCCTTGCATTGTGTGGTTGTTGTTGCATACCATGTATCAGGGGTTTGATTGAGAAAACTATCGACAAAGGAATGGGTAAGATAATGTACCAACGGGTACAAATTAATGAGGACGACGAGGGAGATACATTTGAGGACAACATCCATGTGTGATGGGAAACCAACGAGGCTCTAGTACCCTCCTCCCTCACACGGCCCTCTACGCGTGCAAAGCGCATGGGTTGAAGACCGTCGAAAGCTGGAAGATGCACCCTACACATATACATATAGAATTCATGTTTCTTAGAAAGACTCTGTGTGGACTGCCCACCAGAGCAAAACACTCTCATGTGAGAATCATTATGTTACTGTTCATGTTAAAAAGGACATAGGGTGTCACCTATACTAATGCATTTATTCTTTTTTATTAACATTTATAATTTTTTGCGTTTGTTATCATTTATTAACAAGGTATTTTCTTTTGCATTTATTATTTTTATTACAAGTTATAATCTTTTATTAGTAATGCAAGTTGCAAACCTGAAGTGTGTGTAAAATAGGGAAAGGGATGGTTTTAAGCATCACTGTCCACGGTGTGATGACAGTGTAACAAGCCTGGTAAGTGACTGATGGTCCAGGAATCTCCTGGGGGTGGAGGTAAAACATCCACCTAGCACGGCTTACCAGAAAGTGAAAAGAATTTTTTGAAAACATGATATGCTTGCTTTAGATTTAAAATTGAATGTTATGTTATTTTTTTTATATGTTGTTAATCATTACTTCTTTTTTTACAGGTTGTTAATTATCATTTAAAGGATAACCAGTGTGAAGTGACTGTTGAAACTAGAAAAGTGACTGAGGGTCTGGCCCGAACTGTCAGGGGTATTTTATTCTTTGATTCTTTCTTTAAAGTACCTAGCCCGGCTTCTCTGGTATCATCAGTCGTATTTGCAGGGTGGTTATCGAAAACATTTAGTTTCCGAAGGGGGGATATATGGTAGAGAAATTTTGAGTGTTTTATCTTAAGCTTAGTATAAATGTTTTATATAAAGCATACTTTTAATGTGTTATATTGTTGAGGTCTAAATGAATTAAGTTGTCTCTCTGTTGCTTGCCATGACAGTGTTTTTCCACAGCTAGGCCTGGAGGAGATAAGGGTGTCCTTGGTAAGGATAGCGAAATAGTTGTATGATGTGTTAGAGAACAAAGACACTGAGTTTTACCACCCATGGGAGGATTTATGTACCAGCTTGGAATGTTATAGAGATAAAGCCACAGCATCACCAAGTTGTCATGAGTTATGAGAAGGAGCTAAGGGGCCTAAAGGCAGGAGTCTGCTGAGCATTGGGATAGTACAGAGTGAAAGAAAGGCAGGGCTACTGGACCACTATATAATATACTGAAAAACTCAGAACGGGGTCATTGTCATAGTCATTGTGATCATCATTTTACCAATGCAGGTGTATACACCCTATGACCAGTATTGTGTTTCAAGCTGTCTGACACAATTCTTTAATAAAATACTTTGAAGAGAATTTTACATCTCAACCGTCTCTGATTCTCCTGAAAAAATCCACGACACACTAAAGTATTATTATAGTAACAAAGTACCCAAAAGAACAAAAGATGTAACTTTAAAGAAAATATAGTAGTCAGTCAAAAGTTTATTTATTACAAATATACATTTAAATGTTAAACAATATACAAATAAACATACTTTAGTAACCATGTTGTGCTCGTCTTTCAAAAATTGTTCAATTCACTTCTTACAGCTATCTATTCAGATAAATGGCATATCAAAGCTTTGTCAGCTGATGCTATCTAAGATGACACTTTAGGGTTATCATCCTGTCGTGTGTTGTTCTCCAGATACGCTTGGAGCTTCCTGATCTGATCGGTCACAATTTTGGCTTTCGACGACCCCTGCACTGAAGATGGCATGCAATCACGTCCTCCTTTGAAGGTCTCTCAAACTGTGATGCCAGGTCCATTGGAATCGGGGTTTCCTTCAGCTTATCTTCAAATACCTCAGCAAACACAAGCCTGATCACATCATCCACATAACTGTACAAATATTGCAGTCAATAAATCTTTTGTTTTGATAATTTATTTCCCTGCTTCATACATTAAGTTTTTAATTATGAATGTATTTGAAATAAAACATTACTGCTTACAGTATGTCACTTGTGTGTTTTGGGAACATAGCCTTGTACTTTCCCTCTCCTGCTTTTGTTACGGCTTGGTGACATTGTAATGGATGGCTGCAATATAAATAAGCAATACATTTATTTTAAAAGTAAATACTACCGTACTTTATTTAACACAGTTACTAAAATACTTAAATACCTGCACAGCATTCCAATAAATGGGAAAGTCACATTTTTTGCTGCAAATCTGAAATCTCAGGCTACGGACGGCAAAGGCATCCACTGATGATGGTGATGGAAACATTGTGAAACGATGCTACTGCCTCGGTTCCTATGATTATGCAGAGAAAAAAACTTTGTCATCATCAGTTATACATCTAAGACTGGTAGTGGTTTCACTAGCTAAATACATCATATCTGTTACACACCTTTGCTCCTCATATGCCAGTCTGACTCCTTGTACTGTGTGTAATGATGTTGCATGTTTGCATACAGTGTAGAAGGATGTGTCCTGCTGTGAATCTAGGATATAGACAAATAAAACAAACATGTAATCAGTCAAAAAGACATATTATAACGATAGAGTACAACGATTATAAATCGTTAGACTATTCATTAAAACGTTAATGTATTACATGGCCCAACATTAGCAACACACATTACATGTTTACTTCGTTTCAAAATCTAAGAAAGCTTCAAGTAAATACAACAGTAAAATACATATAACGTTAAACAAATCATCTGTACTTAGAGTTTCTTGACTTGAGTTTGATCATGAGAACAAACTTTACCGGTAACAGTTTAGCTGGAGCAGCTTTAGCAAGTTTGTAAACACGTCTAAATAAACATCGATAAAAACGATAGTCTGCATCAGTGGCGAAGCTACGGGTGGGCCTGGCCGGGCCTGGGCCCGCCCACTTTGAGTTGTGGCCCATCCAATCAGAAGGCCATTTTCCAGACAAATGTGTAAATAATTTAACAAAAATAAATAATAGTACTACGAATAGACGTCTTATCACACTATAATTTCATATATGTAATACAATTATAAATATAATTAAAATATAAGTGCAAGTTTGCATGTTCAAGCAGTTTCGCAGTTTTCTTTTACCCTATTGGTGCACACGCTTGTCAACATGAAACGTTGAATATGATTCGTCAGTCATTGTTAGTTCCGCCTACGCGCGATTGAACTGAATTTGAAAACAGCGAGTCGCAAATCATCAAGTTTAACAACCTTTCCACGATGACATCTGCTTATGCCTGTTTACTTTTGGAGACGGAGACTATTACATCACTCATGGAAATGTTGGATTACTGAGGACATCTTTTCAAACGTCAACAAAATGAAACGAGCACGTATTACGTTGATAATGACTTCATGCTGTGTTGAAAGACCTATAACGTTACGCTCATCGATGATAAATGCTCGTCTGAGAAATGTATTTCTGCTTTTCTTTGCGCGAAGGGACATTATGATCATATTGGACTTTGTTATTATGAACCAGAAGCCCCGTCTCAGACTACAGGACATGTAATGGTGAGTTTAGACATTTTCTTAATGTTTATAGTGGTGTCATTATTATTTACAGTTTATAGTCAGGAGTATTACTCCAATCAACTATTTAGGGGGCTGTATGATTTAATGTTGTTGGAATATTTACACTTAAATGACAAAACATGCAATTTTGTATTGCGCCATGTTGTTTGATGGCCATTGTCTCATTAAATAACAATCTTTCGAACGAGTTCTTTAGTAAAATCACTATCTGTTGAATCTGTCGTAGCCTATGACGCTTTCACGTCATGCATTTTGCTGAGGAGGAATGACATATTGTTCGGATCTACGTTCACGCAACGTAAATAACGTAAAAACTAATTCCGTTACTAATTCAGTTTATATTGAGTTCTGTGTTTTCAAGTGGATTAATAATTTGGTGGGGCACTGCTCATAGACTGTATAAAACAGGCACAGCCCCACCTGCCCATATACTGTAGACAAGCTGGTTGGTTATTTAAGTTGTTTTATAAATTTCCCCTTGAAACATTGTGCTGCCTGCATGGCATTAAGGTAACTTGGCTTAGGTAGCGTGCACCAAAGCTTTTAAACCCGGCTGAAAACGCCTGGAGGACGCCAAATGCCAGCTGTTTTTTCAGCCAAGCGCTTTGGTTGCTGTGATACTTGAGCTGTGAGCCGGTTGGTTGTTGTGATATTAGTCCCGCCCTTTCACCCACTGTGATTGGACGGCTGTGTGAGAACTTACATTGACAAGCTAAGCTTTTCATCCAGAGTTGAATATTTTTAGACCACAGCATGGAAAAAATGGACAGCTGCTGGCTGTTTTGAAAAAAGCCGCACTTACATTGGGGAAAAAAATATACGCCGGCCATGGGCGTAAACACTCCCAATTTATGTACATTCTATGCTTTGCCCACCCAGTTTTATAAAGGC
Source organism: Paramisgurnus dabryanus (assembly GCF_030506205.2). Classification (NCBI taxonomy): domain Eukaryota; kingdom Metazoa; phylum Chordata; class Actinopteri; order Cypriniformes; family Cobitidae; genus Paramisgurnus; species Paramisgurnus dabryanus. The sequence goes on along the minus strand of NC_133353.1, from coordinate 15,014,057 downwards.
CCACCCACTTGAACATTTCTGGCTTCGCCACTGGTCTGCATAATTCAACATACACGTGTGTAAATATGGTACGTTGTTTATGAAATACATTATTACAACACAACACAATTAGCTTGCAAGCTTAGCTCTAGCTCTACACATAGATATATATCTGAGCTCTACACATAATGTTAAGCTCCGGTTACTGGTAACGTAACTTACAGTAAAGGCAAATAATAAACATGAATACTTACAGCCTGTGATCCAGAAGTGCACAGTAATCCAACTTTCAGCAGGAGACGTCGCGCAGCTTCGGTTCATGAGCAGCAGTTATTGTGAAAACTCTGTGAGCAACTTCTGACTGATTTTTCCGGAACCGTATTAAACATGATGTCCTCTGTGTAAGTCCATAAAGTGCTATTTTGCCATTGCATCTAAAGAGACAGCGTCTACTCGAGAGATTTAATCGCTTAAACAATGAAACAAGAGTTTGCAAACAGAGTCAAAGCAGGGACTCCCAACCTCCGCCATTTTAGCTCTCTTCTGACTCAGCGCTCTCCACCCCCGTCTTTGAGGGCGTACCCAAGCAAAGCAGAGAGGGCTGAACTATGATAATGTTGGTCTTATCTACGTCACCAATCCCAGGAAGTAAACTGTTGCCTACAATCCGAGTGTTTTTTGTAGTCCTTGAACGTTAGAGACGATAACTCGCGTCATCGTTTTTCCTTATGGTATGTACTTTTTGAATATCGTTAGCATGTACTAATACAAACTTACACACAAAAGGATGTTTAAAAACGTGTATCTCATAATAGGAGCTCTTTAAATAATGATGTTAAAAATTGATCTAATTGTGGTCACTGAAGCTTAAAGAGGTAATATTTTTAGTGCAGTCTTTCCACTGTTACCGGTGCAGAGGGGGACAAATAAGCACGCTAATGCTTTAGTGCTTCTAATTTAAAGTGATACAATTTGATTAATATTTACATGTAATTCATGCAGTTTTAGTTTTCATACTGTCAATGTTACTGCTGTAAGGTTTCATAAAACTTGAATTTGAAATGTGTCTTATGAAGGATGCAATTTAAGAAAAATTTACTTTTGATACTAAGAGAAATTCTTATAGTTTTGATACCTGAGAAGAAACATAAGAGCTGTTGTACAACAAGAGAAAGATTTTTATATTGTGTTAAAGGTGTACTGAAATAATATTTTATTTTGTAGACGCCTGTAATAGTCCATTTATTCACTGAATGGTAATTGAAAGAAATGATTTGGCCTTATTTATAGGTCAGGTTTTGGTACAGAGTTGGAAACATCGTGCGGAGATCCTTTGCATGGGGTAATACAGATCCAGACGTCCATCCAGAGATTCATTGATTCCCAGTCCGCGTGGCTGGGTGGCGAGCCAACCGTGTTTGAGAATGAATCAAGTTGTTTTGGACAAACTGCCCGGATCATCCTCTTCATCTTCGTTGTGGTAGGACAAACACTAACTCAAACTGAAAAAAAAGGGCCCCAACAGTGAAATTGAATTCTTGTCAACCAAGGCAAGTCGAACCGAGAACGAACTGAGCTCAAAGAAACTGAAAAGAGAGGGTTTTGTTTTGTTTATGTGCGCACTTTATTATTTTAGTTTGTTATTTTTCATAAATGTGTTTTTTTTATTGTATGTATGTTCCACCTGTGAATTTAATACAGGTTGTCTAAACTGTCATTCTGGTGTGGTATTTCTTTCATAATTGACATTCAATTCTCAGGCTCTTAACAATTTAGCATCTTCTGATTCTGGTCCAACTACGATTACTTTAGAGTATCAAACCTATGTGCATTATTTCTACTACCTCGTAAGAAAGGGTTACACAAAGCAGTAATTTTCACAAACAATGACTGTGGTGCCTTTTTGACATCTTACATTCATCTGCACATTTCTGGGCGATGGTCTTCCACTAAGTTCCATATGGAATTCATTTTTGAGGCAGCCTATAAAATAAAGAAATAGAAAACATATTTTAACAAACCAAAATTAATAAATAATGTCATTAGTTGTAAATTCTGTTCATAGTCTAACTTTAGAGATTTGAGAAAGTAGAATTGTTTTAGAAAAAACAGATCTGTGGACATACATAGTAATATACTTTAAGTAGGTTGGTTGCTACACAATTTGAGACCTTTAATGGCTGATTGTTTGAATTGCATGAAATAACCAAGAAAACTCTCTTACAATGTACACTGTAAAAAATGGCCGTAGAATTAACAACAAAAAGTTGTAAAATCACAACATAAAAAAACTGTAAATGAAAAAACAGTGCAAAGTTGTTTTTTTGAAAAGATTTTTCTGTTGACAGTTAGATCAAATATAGCTGTAGTTTTTACAGGAATAGTATGTTAGCAAAACCAGATTTGTATGTAGAAATGATGTATTTTTATTGTTTTGAGGAAATAAAACTGTAAATTGAAAAACAATGTGGTGCTGTTTAAATTGCAAGAACATAATGTTGAAATAACAGCCTATTCTCATACAATTTTTGGCTAAAATTATTGTCAGAGAAGCTTTAGGCCTATAACATTAGTGAATTAGTGTTGAGATTGCGAATGGAAAAAGCCACTCTGGAACCAGTCAAATGGATCTGGAAGAGGACTTTTACTTTGAACCCATTGGAATTTCTCATGGATTTCTCATACAACACAACGCTAATCGGTAAGTAACAAATGTTTTTAGCCTTGCTATGTAGGCAAATTTACTTTACAAAGCCATAGTTCTTTGCAAGCAAATTATGTCAAATTGTTTTGTGTCAAATGCAGCTCCGCCCATTTGCCGGCGTCTGTAATTCAGTGGTGTGCTTCTACGTCATCGACCCATCTATTCCTACACAATTCCTTGCATATTTGTGCTCTACACTCCAGCTCAGTAGGTGGCGCCAGTGCACCATTAGTTGGTTTTCCAACCGCCATAAAACATCAGAAGAAGTCGTCGTCCGCACATCAGAATGTTCGCGCACGTTGTCCTGTCGGTTGCGGATGCTGAACACTGTCGTCAAAGAGAATCGGTAATTTAGTCAAAAGAAACAATGTGTCTTTTTGTAATTTCACATTAAAGGTTTTTCACGTTACACTTGAAGAGCGGGTGTCTATAAACCCTGTGTTTTTGCATTTCGTTTAGATTTTTTCATTATCCGTCTTTCCTGCCATTTTAGGTTAAAAAGTTTACTTAGCTGGTTAGGTCGAGAAGATACGTTTTAGTAAAAAGAAACAACGTGTTTTTACTGATTTCCCTGATTAATAGGTGGGCAACCGTTTAATTTGTTGCTGCATTTACTTCTGGCTGCTAGCTAATGGCCATTTTTTACACGTGTTTTAAGCTCCCCACGTGGACTTGGCCCAACATGCTTGCGTAGTCTAACGTTACAGATGTGGTAGCATCAGTTAAACATTGTGGTTTTAAATAAGAAGTTAGTTTTGAAAATGATTGATTGTCGTTTTTGCGGCAGAACATTGCAAACGTTGAGGGGTTATGTGTTGCACTGCAGGATTCACAGAAACGAACCACGCTGTGTTTTTAAGTGTGAGAGCACTGATTGCAGGCAGACATTTTGCACATATGCAGCATTTAAGGGTCACTTCTATCGAAAGCACAATGTCTCAGCCCCGTTTGTTAGTGCTAACACTGGCACAGCCATCGTATCAAATTTTATTTGCGCCATGTCGCTGTGTTCAGACCGATTTCAGACCGTGCAGGAACTTCTTGTACACTTAAAAAGACATTTAGTGGAGGAAAGATCTGTGACATGTCCAGTGGCCGGTTGTCAAAGCACATTTACTTTGAAGTCATCATTTACTGCTCACTTGTCTAGGAAACATCCACAATGTTCAGTTAATAACATAAATGTTATTTACAGAGAAATCGCACCGCAGTGCTCTGCCACTGCTTGTGAAGAGGCTTCCCAGATTTTAGATGGTCCAGCAGAAGAAGGTGCTTCCCAGACTTTAGATGGTCCAGCAGAAGAAGGTACTGAATTGCCACCAAATTTCAATGAAACATTTCTTAGGAATGTTTGCTTGTTCTATCTAAAACTGCAAGGGCAGCTCCTACTTCCAGCTTCAACAATACAAATAATTGTTGAAGAGATGCAAAATGTACATGAATTAGGCCTTGATTACACATTGAGCAAATTACACTCACTCTTGAAAGATGAGTTAAATCTATCTGATGATGTAATGGGAAAAGTATGTGATTGTGTTAAGGATTCTGATCTGTTCTCTTCATCTCACAAAGGCCCACTGAGAACAACCTATGCAAGGACTCAGACATTCAAACGCATGTTTAAATATGTAGAGCCCAAAGTAGTTAGATTAGGATATGATGAAAATATGAGCCAAAGGCTTGCTTATTACATACCTGTGAAGCAAACATTGATTAACTTACTAGAATCAGAATTTTGGAAGAATTCAGTGTTGCAACAGTTGAATGAAACGGATGCATGTGTTCTTAGTGACATTTCTGACGGACAAGCCTTCAAGTCCAACCAGTTCTTCATTGCAAACCCAGGAGGCCTGCAACTTATTTTATACCAAGACGCATTTGAAGTAGTCAATCCTCTCGGCTCAGCAAAAAAGACCCACAAAGTTGTTGCTGTTTATCTTTCGGTGGCAAATTTGCCTGTTCATGTGCGGTCTGACACGGATCATATGTCCCTAGTCTTGCTGTGTGGAGAGAATGACCTAAAACAATTTGGATGTGCTAAAGTTTTTGCTGACATGCTATTAGATCTGAAAGACTTTGAAGAAAATGGAGTCACTGCAGGAGGGGAAACAGTCCAAGGGGCTTTGTACTGTATTGCAGGGGATAATTTAGGGTCACATGGCATTGGTGGGTTTACTGAAAACTTTAGTCATTCTCAATATTTTTGCAGGTATTGTGAGATCACCAGAGACGAATTTAAGAAAGAACCCAATCTTTGCGGAAGACAAAGAACCGCTGATACCTACAACGCTGCTGTCGCCTCTCTGTCTGAGGAGAGCAGAGAAGTCAGAGGAATAAAACTGAGGTCAGTTTTCAATGATTTGCCAAACTTTCATGTATGCCAACCTGGCCTCCCACCTTGTTTAGGCCATGACATTTTTGAGGGTATTTTGTCCTATGATCTTGCTCTGTATTTGAAGTATTTCATTAAAGAAAGGAAATGGTTCACATATACCCAATTGAACAGACGAATCAAACAATTTAAGTACAAGGGTTCCGATGCTCTCACCAAGCCATGTTCTGTCAAATCAGGTGCACTCAAACTATCTGGTCAAGCTGTCCAGAACTGGAATTTTTTGAGGTTGCTACCTGTTCTAATTGGTGACAAGGTGCAAAATGCAGATGATGACGTGTGGCAGTTGACTCTCCTGCTCAAAGATATTGTGGATATGGTTTGTGCGCAAAAGATTTCGTTGTCACAGGTAGCTTATCTTGACATCATAATCCAAGAGTATCTGGATTCAAGAAAGTGTTTGTTTCCTGAGAGTGCTCTAAAACCAAAACACCATTACATGAGACATTACCCGTCACTAATTCTGAAATTTGGCCCCCTTATCAGATTATGGACAATGCGTTTCGAAAGTAAGCACAGCTATTTCAAGAGATGTGCCAGGCATTTGAAAAACTTTAAGAACATTTGTCTAACTTTTTCTGAAAGGCATCAAATGTTTCAGGCATATGTCTCAGCAGGACAAGGATGCAGTGTGCTTCTGCAAATTAAAAATGGTTGTGCTTTCATTCCTAACCTTTACAGTGATGCAATCAATAATGCTGTTAGTGGATTAGCATTATCAGAAAATGATACCGTTGTCTCCACAGAAATTCAGTACAAAGGTACATCATACAAGAAGGGAGATTTCCTAGTCTCGAATAATGATGAGTCCATGGAATTTGGGGAGCTTGTCATCATTTTAATTAAGTATAATGCCACTGTGTATTTGCTTATGGAGACACACAAATCTGTCCATCTTCCCAAATACCACCTGTTCTCTGTGACACAACAAAGTACTGGAATGCAGTGTGTAAACATTAATGACTTGGTAGATTTTTATCCATTAACATCATACATCATTGATGAACACAAAGTCATTCCACTGAAACACAGCGTTTTGTCACAGTGATCTTGCCCATGTTTGAATAGTCAAAGGAACACACCCATATTTTGGGATTTCAGCTTATTCACCGTATCCCCCAGAGTTAGATAAGTCCATACATACCTTTTTTCATCTCTGTGCGTCCTGTAACTCTGTCTGACACAGCAACCCCTAGCTTAGCTTAGCACAAAGACTGGAAGTAAATGGCTCCAGCTAGCATACTGCTCCCAATAAGTGACAAAATTACGGCAACATTATTGTGTAAATGTTGTGATTTGTATAGTCACAATGTGTACAAATAACAAGGTCATATGAGACACCTGGGGAGGAGCAGAGAGTTCACTCACAGTTGTGCTAATCACTCTGCCCATGTAGCAGCGCTTTCTTTTGAGAATATAGTTCCCTGTATGTATATGGTTAAAAGATGGCTGTGTCTCATATGACCTTGTTAATTGAACACGGTGTGACTATACAAATCACAACATATAAATAGGAAAATGTTCCTGTTATTTTGTCACTTATTGGGAGCATTATGCTAGCTGGAGCCATTTACTTCCAGTCTTTGTGTTAAGCTAGCGGTGGGTGCGTCACTCAAGAGTTACAGGACGCATGGAGATGAAAAAGGTATGTATGGACCACAAAATATGGGTGTGTTCCTTTGACAATTTTAAAAGTTATAGTTGCCCAGAAAGGGTGAATGGAATAAGTTTAGCCTGAAGTTGTTCTCTTTTTTTTTAAATCTCCACTGAGTGTATTTTTGAACCTATTTCATTTTGGAATTAGAGTTGTCTAATGTACATACAATATGTACAGTGTTCCTGAGTAATTGTACATTTTTTATAATATTAATATTTTTATAAGATTTGTCTAATATAGATACAGTACAGTGTTCCTGAGTAAATGTAGCTATTAGAGTTGTCCAATATAGATGCAATATGTACAGTGTTCCTGAGTAAATGTAGCTATTTTTGTAATAATTCCTTTTAGAATTGTCTAATATAGATACAATATGTACAGTGTTCCTGAGTAAATGTAGCTATTAGAGTTATTTAATATAGATACAATATGAACAGTGTTCCAGAGTAAGTGTAGCTATTAGAGTTGTCTAATATAGATACAGTACAGTGTTCCTGAGTAAATGTAGCTATTAGAGTCATCTAATATAGATACAATATGTACAGTGTTCCTGAGTAAATATAGCTATTTTTGTAATATTTCCTTTTAGAGTTTTCTAATATAGATACAATATGTACAGTGTTCCTAAGTAAATGTAGCTATTAGAGTTGTTTAATATAGATACAATATGTAAAGTGTTCCTGAGTAAATGTAGCTATTAGAGTTGTTTGATATAGATACAATATGTACAGTGTTCCAGAGTAAGTGTAGCTATTTTTGTAATATTTCCTTTTTATGTCTTAAATGCAATTTGTAGAGATGACCGAACCATTTCTACGTTTCGCCATCACGGAGGTCTTGCCTGACCTTTCGGAAGTATCAAAGG